>NW_026860827.1:0-118258 GCF_026571515.1 Ruditapes philippinarum
AAAAAAATTTTTATCAAGCCTTTTTAACCCTGCTTTAAAAAAAAATTTATATTTCTTTTTTTTAATTTTTTAAAGTTCTTTTTTAACAGTTTTAATTAAATAAAATTTTGGTTAACCCCTTCCCAATGAAAAAAGCCCCTGTATTTTTTTCCTTCGGGCATTATTTGAAAAACCATTTGGGCAGACATCTACATTTGAAGGGGAGAAAACCCAAAAAAACAAAAATCTGTCCCAAAAAAAAAAATGTAAAAATTTAAAAAATTTTGAAATAAAAAAAAAAATTTTTTAAAAACCTGTAGTTTTTCCTTTTAATTTTCCTGTTTTCTATCCCCAAAAAACACAACACTGATGCAAAGTTTCATCCATATTCATCAACCAGTTCCTATTTTTCACATTTCTTCTCTTAAAGAGGGTGTGGGCCCCTGGTAATTTTTCAAAATTCCCTTTTTTTCTTTTAAAACAGAAAAATCAGTCACATTGGGGTTTTTAAAATTCTGGTTTCCCACTTTTTCTTGATGAACTATATACTGTCTTCAATTTTAAACATCAACACTTTTTTTTGATCAAAGTAAAATTAAAGGCCCCAAAAAATTAAAAAGGGGTTGGGCCTTTTTTCAAAAAAATTTTTCATTTTTTTTTTAACACGGGTTTAAAAAAATTCCCCATTTTAAAAAACTCCTGACTGCTGGGGGTTTGGGAAAATTCTTTAATCTTCCCCCCCAACAAATGAGTTCCCTTTGGAAATACACAAAAAAAAAACTTTTAAACTCATCATATAACCCCACAAAAACACACACATGCAATAAATAATTTTTAATTATGCCCAAAAATCTACCACTTTAAAACTAAAATTTGACTTAAATTGGACCACTTCAAAATTTTAAAGAATTTATTTTCTACAAGGGGCCCGGGCCCAAAATTCCTACTTTTTGTATAGTTTAAACACCCCGGGGCTCTAAAATATCAGTAAAAACCGGGTTTGTACACAATGCTGTCCGCTATGGATATGACTTTAAATAATAGTTATAGTACATGTTACGGTTTTGTTACGAGGGAAAAACACGAGGGGGACATCAAGGGGGTTTCCCGCTAAAAAAAAGGCGAGGGGGTATTTAAATTACAAATTTTTTGTTTAGAAAATATTTTAAGCATTTAAAAGTACCGGAACAGACTAAGATGTCCCAAAAATATACATTTTGTTTTTCATTATCTCTGTTTTTTGTTTACATTTGTAACCACCCTTTGGTTTGAATATTTTCAATCTGTAAAATTGGGTTTTGATAATAGGGCCCAGGCCCTTTCCCGGAACCCCGAAGACTGACGGAAAGGGCCCAGTAGTTTTCCATTGCCCCTACGGGAAAATGACTTTAATTTTAAAAATAAACTTTATTAAATTTTTTTTTTTTATTTTGGAACCAATTTTAAACAATTTTTGCATGTAAAATCATTTTTTTGGGTTTAAAACACCCCTTTTTCAGGAAAATAAATAAAAAAAATAAAAAAGGAATAAATTACTTTTTAAAAATTTTAAGTCATTTTTCCGGGAATTTTAAAAATTTATATTCCCCCGGTATTAAGACAAACCCCGGGGAAGGAACCCCTTTTTATTTTTAAATCCCTTACCAAAAAATTAATAAAAATGATATTTATTTTTAAAAAAAAAAAGGGAAAAGGGCATTTTGGTTTCCTTTTATAAAAAAGAATTGGGGAAAAACAGGTTTTGTTAAAAAACCTTTTTTGTGATTTAGATATAATATTTTGAGGGTTTTTGTTTAAGGGGTTTGACAAAGGGTTTTCAAAGATTTTAATTTTCTGGAGGAAACGTTTCCATGGGCATGGGAAACGACCCTGGTCCGGAAAGGGAAAAGTACCCGAAAAACGTAAACCCTTGGAAAAAGTACCAGGGGGAATTACGTACTGATAAGTTTTTTACTTACTTACACATGTTTTTAATTTTTTAAAAAAAAACTTACCCTGTACCATAGTGTTTTTTTTTTTCTACTTTGGTAATGGGCCGGTACCAGAACCCGATTTTGGGGAAAAAATGCTTTTTTTTTACTTAAATTGGGAACTTTTTTAAAGCCCTTTTTTTCAAACTATAAATTTAAATTAGTCATCATGAATAAAGATAGCTAACAGTTTCCCCCTTCCAGGGGAAAAATTAATTCCAGTGATGATTTATATGAAATAAATTTTGGGTTTAGAAAGCTTTTAGAGAAAAATCCCCTTGGGCCTCGTATTGGGAAATTTTTAAACAGCCATTTGGGGGAAATTTTAAAAATTGGAAATTGGGAATTTAAAAAAGGTTTTATTTTCTATTGGGGAAAAGTACCCGGGTTTTTGGGGTAGTTGGTTTTTAAAAAAGGAAAAACCAAAAAACACTGAAGTACTGATGGGGAGGGCATGACAGAATGGTTTTTAGACTTTTAGTTTCTTTTCTTTTCCCTTAAAAAGGGTGCTTTTAATTTCAATTAAAACCCAAAAAAAATAAGAAGAATTTGGCACATTGTGTCATTTATCCTTTACGGGGTTTGTGAAAAAACCATTCATCGGGGCCCCAAAAAAACCCTCTTTTTTGTAGAGGCCGAAAAAAGGGCGGGTTTTCCCCCGGACAAAACTGGCCTCTTTTTTTCCCCCATTTTGGGTTCCTTCCCCAAAAATTTCCCAGTCTTTTTGAAATTTCCCATAAAATTTTAGAAAAAAAATTAAAAATTGATGGTTTTAAATTTTAAGGTCTTTTATTTGGCCTTTTTTAGATTTTCCAAAAGTCCCTTTTTGCTTTTTTATTTTAAAAGGAACTTGTAAAAATTTTTGTGTTAAATTTGAGACCCCTTTTCCCAAAGTAGGGGCCAAAATTTCATGAAATATTTTCCCAAGAAAAAGGGCTGAGGCACCCCTTTCCCCCCTAAAAATTTGGTTTTTTTTGGGCCCGGGTTCATAAAAAATTTTGGGGTTAAAAAAGGGTTTTGACTTTTTCCATTTTTTTAAAATTTTTTTCCAGAACATTTTCATTGAGGTCTACATTGGGGACCTCCTAATCCTGAAAATTTTTTAAAAAAACCCCCCCAAAAACTGTAAAATAATAAATGACATACCAGAAAGTATGACGCCCTGGTTCATTATAAGTTTTCCCCAAAACATTTTTACAACTGGGGGGGGTTTTTTAAATCAAAATTATTCAAAAGGACGGGGTTCATCATAAATAACTTTAAATGTATTTTAAATTTATTCTTTTTGAATTAAATAAAAAACAAACGCAAGTTATGCAACTTTTTTTATTGAACAAAAAAATTTATACATTTTTACTTTGTAAATTGTACCATAATTGAGATCAATAAGTTTACTGTTTGTGATAAATATTAATATCCTTTGCTCTACGGACAGAAAGAGGGTCTTTTTCCCAAAGAAAAATCTGGAAAAAAAAAATCACTTTTTCGGGAAAAATTTTTCCCCAATTTCTTTTATTTTGTCGCTGACTTTTGGACCCCTTGGGATATTTTTTAAAAAATTTAAAAAATTTTTTTGAAAAAATACTATCGGGCAAAAGCTTTTTAAAAAAATTAATAAAACCTAAGTGAAAAATTAAATTCAGGAAGTTAAAATTCTTTTTTTGTACCGCCAAAACACTAAACCCAACTTATGGATTTAAATAGATAGATTCTAATTTTTTTTTAAAAGTTTGAAATATAATGGGGGAAAACCCTTTTGTTAACAGGGTGTGGGGTTTTATTACGAAGTTTTCCCCTTTGGGGCCCCAATTTTTCCCCCCCCCAAATAGATAAAAAAAATCAAAAGCGTCAGTGCTAGAAGGGTTTTTTAATAATTTATAAATAGCTTTGTTTTGGAATTTTTTTGTTAAAAACTTCTCCAAATCCCTCCAGGGGGCGTGCACCTTTAGGGGAAAAGAAGGGCCAAAAAAGGAAAGGTCCAAAGGTAAAGGGTCATCTCAAATCCCAAAGAGGTGTTTGGGTTAAAAACCTGGGTCTTTGGGAAAAATTCCCGGGGGGGAAGGTTTGGCCCCCCGCTAAAAAAAATTTGGGAAGGGCCAAATTTTTTTTTTTGGGTCGTCAGTCAGGAATTTGATCCCCTTGCCAGAAATTGGGTCGTCTCCTTTACCACCAAGGGAAAAAAAAAGAATGGGCTACCGGGAAAAGATTGGGCCCTTGAAAAAAACGTCCCGATGCAAATAATCTGGGGACATATGGTTATTCCGCCCCCGGGGGAAAGTTTTTTTAAATTTTTTTTTAAACTTTAAAAAAAACAAACCACACACTTTTTGTTGAAAACAAAAAAAAAAAAAACAAAAACACATTTTTGTAGTTTTTTTTCAATTTTTTTGTAAAATGAAATCCCAAATTTTTCCTTTTAAAATGCCCCCGATTATTTTTAGAACCCCAAACATATAATTTTTTTTAATTTGTTTTAAATTCAAAAAAACATTAATCATTTCAAGGGGCCCAAAAAAATATCTTTTTCCCCAAATTTAAAAGGGTTTCCGTAAAGATATGTTGATAAAAATTTCCCGAGGGCTAAACGTAAGTCATTCGAAATATATATTGCTTTTTTTGTTGTTGTTTTTTAAGCCTCTTTTTCTTTAATATTTTTTTTTTTTATCTCATAACTGTATTGAAAATTTAAATTTTATTACACATGGGCTATAAAATTTTGATGGCAAAAATTGCCCTAAAAATTTAAAAAAACTTTTTTTAATTAACCAATAAGGGATATTCCAAATTTTATTGAAGGGCTGATCTTTGCGTTGTTTCTTTAAAAAAAAATTATTTCCCTTGTTAAAAACATATTTGGAAAACCCATATTTCTTGTTTATTTAACCCGGTTTTACTTTACAGGCTTTTTATGGGTTTTTAGGGGGTTTATGGCGTTTTCCGCGTTTCAAGGCCTCCCAGGGTGTTTCTAAAAAAAGTTAGTTTTCCTTAGGTTTTAATTTAAAGCAAACACGATCCATGTCTCTGATTAAGGGGGGAAAAAAATTTACCAATTTTTCTTTTTAAAAAAAAATTAAACTATAATGGTTTTTAAACAACAAAAGGGAAAAAATGAAAGATTTTGAGAAATACGGTGTTGGCAACGTTCTAAATTAATGACCCTTTTATAAAAAATTTGGGCGCTTGGGGTAGTAATTGGAAAAAATTTTTATCCAAAAAAAATAAAAATAAATTTTCCACCCTTTAAATTTAAAACATTTACTTATAAAAATTTTTAATTTTTTGCTTTTTGTTAAAAAATTATTGATAAAGTTATTATGTTTGAAGGGGTTTTCCCTTTTCCAGAACTATTTATTTCAGGGCGTACGTATGCCCCAAACCTGAATTTTAACGCCGGGGGATTTTAAAGACGTCACGGAAATAGTGATTTTAAAAAAAAACAAACAAAAAACAAGAAAATTTTTTTTGGAGAATTATTATCTGATATGAAATTAAAGAATGAAAAATTTTCAAATTTTTAAAAAGTTTTGTGATGAGTGATAGTCAGTTAGAAAAAATCAAGGTACTAAATTTTTTTACCTGATTACCGCGGGGGAAAATTAAAAATTTTTACGGACGGGAAAAATTAACATTGGGGTCGGCATAGCCCCCCCAAAAAAACACTGAAACCCTGATTGGTTTATATATTTAACTAAATTTCCCGAGCAAAAAATATTTGGGGCCCAAATTAGGGATTCTAAATTAGAAAATCTAAACCCATGGGCCTATGGCGTGGAAAGTTATTTTTAAATCAGTTTTGGGAAAAAATTTAAAATTTAAAAAAGGCCCAAAACCCTCCAAAGCGAGCTCGGGTTTTCTTTTTACCGTTAAAAGATAGTTTAAAATAATCGTTTCAAATTTTTTTTTAAAATTTTCTGTTTTAAAAAATTTTCAAAACAAAAATTTTTTTTTTAACAATTGGGGTTTTTTGTTTATTCTTTGGTTCCCCCTTTTTTTTTCTTTTTTAAATTTTTTTTCCTGGTTAAAAATAAAAGGTTTTCCCCCCCCCCCAGGAAACACCAAGGGCCCTTAACAAAAACCCTTTTTTTTCGTTTTTCAATCAAAAAAAGTAAACCCCTCCCGGGGTTTTTTAAAAAACCCCATTGGTCTTGTTAAAATTTTTGGAAAAAGTTTTGCCGGATTTTTTGTTTTTTCCCAAACGGTAACTTTTTTTGGAACGAAAAAGGGTTTTCAAAACCAAATTTTAAAAATTTAAACAGGGACTCGCGTTTACCGTAAAGCTCGTCGAGCCCCCGGCTATTAGTCTTGGGGTATATATTTTTAAATGGTGAACATTAACTTTTAGACCCTTTTTCACAAATTTTAAAATTTGGAAAATTTGGTTCTTACATTTGGGTGAATGGTCTCATTTTGAACTGAAAAAAAATTTAAATTTTAAAAATTCAATTATAATTTATGTAATAATCAACATAGTTCTTTCCCCCAAAAATTTATAAGCCGCCCAAATTTAAATTTTTTTTGTTTTTTTCTGATGCGGCAAAAACCCTTTTTAAAACCTTTTCGTATTGGGCAGACTAATATTTGTTTATTTTCACAAGGGAAGTATACTTGGTGCCCCTTCTTAGTTCCCCGGGGACTTAAACCCCTTTTAAGCAAAAAAAGAAAACAACACATAAAACTTAAAAGTACAAGAATTGTCATAAAAATTTTCCCAAAAAAGATAGGTATTTTCTTCTGGGATTGGGCAAAAAGGAAACAAAAAATATATTTTAAATCAAAAACAATATAATGAGCCAGACTTTTGACCATATGTCGGCCATTTTTTAAAACAGTATTATCTTTAAATCGCCGGGGGGAAATGGTGTTTTAAATTTTAGATTTTTCATGTTTCAGTTTTAAAATTTTTACAAAAGTTAAAAATTTTCTTTAAATTTTAAAAAAATTTAAAAAATATTTTTAAAATTGTAAAATCATAATTTATTTTTTTCAATAAAACAAGAACATGTGAAAACAAGTAAAAGTTTTTTTTTTTCTAAAAAACATCAAAATAAAAGGGTTTTTGATGCCTTTAAAACATCAAATCCCGGATGAAAATATGATTGTATTTTTCATAAATTTTAAAAAAAATAAAAAAGTGAAAATGGTTCGAGTATAAAGAAAAGAGGAACAATAAGTTGAGAAAAAGTTATTCATAAAAAATTTTTTCTGAGCTTGGCCACAAATTAAATCTTTTTTGCCCTTTTAAATTTGTTAAAAAATTTTTAGCAAAAATTTATTTAAGGTTTTTAAAAAAAAAACACCAAAATGTTTGAAAGGGGAAAAAAATTTTCTTAGGGGAATTTTGTCAAAAAACTGTTATAAAATTTTTAAAAAAGGCCCAAATATTGTTTGGGTCCGGGGGAAAATCCCCTTAAATTTTTTTGGGGAGGGGTTTTCCCTTTAGTTTTTCCCCTAACTTATGAAAGGGTTAATGTTACCGGGGGAACTATTTTTTTGTAAAAATTTTAAAAAATTAAAAATGTATAAAAATTTAATTTAATACTGCTCAAGGCCTGCCTAAAATGGTAAGTTTTGACGAAAATTGTAACCTAGGGAAGGGGCAAAATTCGGGAAACTTGGAAAAAATCCTGTTTTATAAAACGGTTTTTGTTTCATTTCTTTGCACTTTTTTTTTTTCAATTTAAATTTTATAAATGGTTCAAGTTTTTCAAAAAAACAAAAATTTTCATAAAAAAAAACATAAAAAAAAACACTTTATAAACCTACAGTTTTTTAAATTTTAAACTAACTTTAAAAACTAACAACCTTTTCATCGGGGGCTTATAAAAACAAATGATATGGGTTGTAATTCTACTTTTATTCTATTTTTTTACATAAAACCGTTGAAAAACCCTAAAATTGAAATTTCCTATGGTTTACTTCAGAAATTTGATTAAAAAAACCGGGGGAAAAAATTAAATGGAAAATTTGGAAAAATTTGCAAAGTGCTAAAATATTATATGCTTAATTTTTGCATTAAAACAATGCAATTTCTACTGTAAAAGTGTTGTCCGCATACATACGTGTAGTCACGTGATTCTTACAAAGAAACAGGGAGAAATAGTTTATAAATAAATAAAATAATAAAATAGAAAATAGGTCTCATAAAATATAAACAACCAGATAATTTAAAGTTTTATTTCGAATATCATGCATAATTTATTTATCATAAGATAGCAACGCTTGACACTTTGAAATAAGTTAAAGTATCCCTAAAATCAATGACTTATCCATAGGGATACATCATTAATTCATTTTATAAAAATTGTAATGTTGCTTTTTAAGATGTCAATATTTGAATATTTCATTTCATTGAGCAACGTTATTGTATGTTTGAATTTTTGAGATTACTGAAAACAATTTTAGTCTTTAAATGTTCAGTTATTGATATGCTTTTATTTACAGATTTTAAGGCCTTCTCCTACCATAGGTATAATATTAAACTGTTACAAATATAGTCGCCGGTTTCTAATGATGATTGTTTCAGACGTATGCACAAATTTAACAGACTATTGTTGCTTTTTGCAGAAGTTTGTAAAATGTTGTTCTGTTTTATGTAAAAATACATGTATATAGATTTAAACTATTTTGCACAAAAACTTTGTTGTTTAGGTGTTTGAATATTAAAAATATGTCAATTCTAACCAATTTTAACACTGGTCACATAGAAATATGCCATTACCGTGAAATAAGTGATGATGCAGAATTAGTGATGTTGAGTATACAGGCCTCGACATTAGCGGTGGTCCGTTGGTCCGAGACCACCTGATTTTGGCAAGGACCACCTAATTTTAAAAGCCACTGGTCCGTCGGACCACTTTAATTTTTATGGTTGGTGCAAGGCTCATTTGGGAGAATGGCGATTTGTGTCAAAAACATGTTATATACCGTACATTTTTTAAAATCATTTGTTCGAGGTACATGTATATAGTTCATTAATCTCTGATTAGTTAAAGACGTTCTTAAATCATCAATAACTTTCATTTTAAGTCAATCAAATTTTGTTTTTGCAAGTTAAAAGAGTTAAGAATTTGTGATAATAATTTAGGTACAAAATTCATTCAAATGATGTTAGTAATTATGCATCGTCGGATACCCACGAGGATATCGGATAAAATTAAATTTGAGATACTTGAATAATGACAGCAAACGAAAGGAACTTGAAAAATACATCTAATAATGTGTTGCTACTTATCTTTATTTTAACTGTTTAACGATAATAGATCTATTTCTTCCAGAGATAAAATTACTTTTAAAGTTTAAAATTACTCAATGTCAAAAATAAATGTCAACAAGGTAAAAAAAAATCTGTATTCATAATGAATCAGTCAGAAAAATAAGCTAAACTATATTTATATTGTCATTATTTTTTTTATCCTTTAGATATTTCCCTTTCAAAAACAAGAATAAGATTTTTTATTTATCAGTTTTCTTTAAAATGTTATCTATAGAAGATACATGTAATTATCATGGTAATAAGACGTACCATGTATCAGGAATGAATATTTGAATAACAGACACAAATTATTTCACTATTCCCTAACTTGAGTTGAGGGAGAAATCACTTCAATATAAGAATTAACATAAATAAGAGCCCTGTTGTGTATTTTTGAATGAGATAAAAATAAAAACCAAATAACATATTACAATAGAGTACCTACTAACTTGCTCTCCTTAATTTCTGATTAGATAAAAATATATATGTCTGAAGATACCTGTTTTCTTTAAAGGCCAATAATACATTTTTTCATCAATTTTAAGCATACACAACATGTATATTTTTTCTAAATTTGCAGTAAAATGTTACAATAATAATAACTGACCACCTTACTTCTTGAAGGACCACCTAAAGTTCAAATCTAGTGGTCCAGCTTACCACTTGCTGAAAAAGTTAGTGTCGAGGCCTGGTATATGTAGCAAAATAAATTAAAATACATTAATATTATCACAGGAGCTTGACATTCTATCAATAATTGAAAAATATAAGCAAATAATTAAGAAATAACAGCAAATATACCCCTCTATACTACAAATAAACTATAGAGGGGTATATTTGCCGTTATTTCTTAATTATTTGCTTATATTTTTCAATTATTGATAGAATGTCAAGCTCCTGTGATATTAGAGATATTATGATAACAGTGAAAAATGAAGAAAATTGTATTCCCTTAAATATATATCTGGTGTTTCAAGACACCAAACATTGACAATAATGAATTAATTTATACTATTTTTGTTTAAGGAAATGTTATAATTTGCTTTTTAGCTCGACTATACGAAGTATATGGAGAGCTGTCCTACTCGCCCCGGCGTCCACGTCCAGATTTCAGATTAAAGTTTTGGTGCAGTAAAATATTTTTCACTATAACTTTGTCATTTCTTAAAGTATCAACTTCAAACTTCAAATATATGTTCCTTATCATCAACCACATCTTATGTGACAAGGTTCATAACTCTAGCACCAATATTTTCAGATTTATCTCCCCTTGAACTTAGAATTTTCCTTAAAAAATACTATTTTTTACTGTTACTTATTTATTTCTAAAGGGATCAACTTCATACTTCAAATATATGTAACTTATCATCATCCACATCTTATGTGGCAAGGTTCATAACTCTAGCACTAATATTGCAAGAATTATCTCCCCATAAACTTAGATTTTTTTACTAGAAAAATGTTATTTTTTACTATAACTTTTTTAGTTTTAAAGGTATCTACCTCAAACTTCAAATACTTATTCCTTATCATCAATCACATTTTATGTGACAATGTTCGTAACTCTTGAAGCAATATTTACAGATTTATCTTTCTTTGAACTTAAGATTTTCTTTAAGAAATATTATAACTTCTTTACTCTACTTCAAACTTCAAATATATATATATTATCATTACACACATGTTGTGTGAAAGGTTCATAACTCTAGCATGACTTTTTCTAGAATTATTCCCCTTGATCTTGGAATTTATGTTAACAAATGATATTTTTTTACTATAACTTAATACATAATTATACATAATTGGTTTTTCTTTCATAGTTTTGTCCTCCTTACTGCGTCCAGTATTTTATTAGTCGAGCTTGGCTGTCTCCTGTGACAGCTCTTGTTTGTTATTTGAACTGACATATGCAATAAATTTGGTGATATTCTATTCATTTTAAAATATATTACCTTTACTTTAATTTATCTTATTAACATTCTTTACCAAGAATATACTGTTGCTTTAATAGAAAGCAAGAGTGTAGGTGTATAGATGATTTGAGCGATGTGCACGTTTTTAGTAGAGTTGGGTACCGCCAGAAAGAAAATACCACGGTAAAACTTGTTTTTTTCCTAATACCACAGTATAACACGTTTTTTTCCTAAAAACCATGGTATAAACTGTGGGATATCATGAATTTTCATTGTACGCTATTGGTCTATTTTTATGCCTTCCGAAGGGAGGCATAATATAATTGCACCGTCTGTTTGTCTGTCCGTCTGTCCCACTTCATTGGTGTCCGGACTGTAACTTTGTCATACATTGAGTGATTTTGAAATAACTAGGCACAAATATCTACCACATCAAGACAATGTGTTGCGTCAAAGAAACATGTCCCTACCTCAAATGTCATCATTTTGAAGTTTTCACATTATTGCAATTAGAGTAAATAGGTACACACATTCGTGTCCGGACTGTAACTTTGTCATGCATCGAAGGATTTTAAAATAACTAGGCATAAATGTCTACCACATTAAGACGATGTGTCCCGTCCAAGAATTACGTCTGTACCTCAAAGGTCAAGGTCACACTATCATTTTGAAGTTTCACATTATCACAATTAGAATTAATAGGTACACACAATCATATACGGGCTGTAACTTTGTCATGCACTGAAGGATTTTAAAATAACTTGGCAAAAATGTCTACAACATCAAGACAATGTGTCGCTTCCAATAATCACGACTCTACCTCAAAGGTCAAGGTCAAACTACCATTTTGAAGGTCACTTTATCACAGAGTTTATAGGTACACACATTCGTGTCCAGGCTGTAACTTTGTCATGCATCGAAGGATTTTAAAAGAACTAGGCATAAATGTCCTACATCAAGACGACATATCGCTACAAAGACCCATGTCCCTACATTCAAGGTCGCACTTATAGTTTGAAGGTACTCATTCTCTCAAGAAGAGTTTGAAGATACACATTCATGTCCGGACTGTAACTTTGTCATGCATGGAAGGATTTTAAAATACCTTTGCACAAATGTCTACCACATCAAGACAATGTTTCGCAGCTAAGGCTCATGTCCGTCTGTCCGTGTGTCCCCACTTATACAACAATCATGTCCAGATTGTAACTTTGTCATACATTGAGGGATTTTGAAATAATTTGGCACAAATGTCTATCTCATAACAACATTTTGTTGCGTCCAGGAACCACGTCCCTTCTTCAAAGGTCAAGGTTATACATATATTTTGAAGGTTCATGCTATCACAATTAGAGATTACAGGTACAATAATACAAAGAACATTACTCAGCAATTAGTTACTTTCAATCTCTTTTCTTTTCATAATACCTGCATGCTTAAGAAACCTTTTCGGGGGCATTGTCACTTGGGTGACAGCTCTTGTTATCTCTAAAATAAGTATCAAGGTAAGCTGGTATAGAATTTCAAATATTAAATTTAAGCAGATCTTAAAAATGCTGATTAATCAAAGCACCATTTAACTTTTTTATACCCCCAAAAACGAAGTTTGGGGGTGGGGGGGGTATATAGGAGTCACCCGGTGGGCGGTTGGTCGGTCCAGACGTCTGTTGCATTTGCCTTGTCCGGAGCATAACTAAACTACTGGTTGGAATTCAAAACAACTTCATACAATGTTCAAGCACAATAAGGGGAAGTGCAGTGCACAAGAACCATAACTCCATCTTGACTAATTACAGAGTTATTGCCCTATTTTACTTTTCCATTGCTTTTTTGTCCGGAGCATAACTTGAAGACTAATGGTTGGAATTCAATATAACTTCATACAATGGTCAAGCACATTGAGAGGAAGTGCAGTGCACAAGAACCATAACTCCATCTTGACTAATTACAGAGTTATTGCCCTTTGTTACTTTTCCTTGTCCAGAGCTTAACTTGAAAACTACTGTTTGAAATTCAATACAACTTCATACAGTTGTCGAGGACATTAAAAGGAAGTGCAGTAAAATACAGAGTTACTGCCCTTTGATACTTTCCCTTGTCCGGAGCATAACTTAAAACGTACTGGTTGGAATTCAAAAAAACTTCATACAATGGTCAAGCACAATAAGAGGAAGTGCAGTGCACAAGAACTATAACTCCATCTTCAGTATTTATAGAGTTATTGCCCTTTGTTCCTTTTCCTTGTCTTTCTGGACTTATTACAGAGTAATTCAATAAAACTTCATCAATGGCCAACCACATTGAAAGGAAATGCAACATACAAGAACCACAACTATCTTTAATTGCCCACAACCATAACTCTATATTTCAATTCTTTTACAAGGTATTCTGTTACTAGTAACATCCTCATTTCTGAAGCAGTCTTGTGGGGGTATTAATCACATTTAGTGATAGTTCTAGTTTCATTCAAATTCAAAAACATCAAAATTTTTTTGAAACTTGAACATAATAATCTTTAAGGATAGCCCTTTAAAATAACCAGACAGACCTTGACCTTCGCTCTTAAATGACCTTGACTTTAAAGGTCAAATTATTGAAATTTTCATTTTTTTGGCTGTAACTGGCTGTAACTTTGCTATTATTGAATGGATTGACTTCATATTATAACAGAACATTCTTAAGGACAAAACCTTCATGTTTATCAAACTCAAATTGACTTTTGCTCTTTTATGACCTTGACCTTGAAGGTTAAATTATGGAATTTTCACTGATTTGTGCATTAAATGACCATATATATTTATTGGTGTGTGTGTATGTATGTATGTTTGTTTGTTTGTTTTGGGTTTTACATCACATCGACACAGTATAGGTCATATCGCGACGTTCCAGCTTTGCTGGTGGAGGAAGACCTCAGGTGCCCTTCCGTGCATTATTTCAGGCACGAACGGGCACCTGAGTAGAACCACCGACGTTCTGTCAGCTAGCTTGATAGCTTCCTCACATGAAAGAATCCAAAGTCCCTGTAAGGATTTGAACCCACAGCGGTGAGGGGCAAGTGGTTTGAACAACCTTAACCATTCGGATATATATGGAAAGGATTCATACATTGACAAAACTAATGTGACAAGACAGACCTATTAAATTTATAAAAAGGAAACGTTCCTGTGACACATTTTTTTCATGGTTTTATTTCATAAATATGATGCTCAAATTAAGATTTGTCAATTTTGTAAGTTCCAATAAGCATTATTTATAAAGATATTACCGAATTTAACATTTCATGTAAATAAAGAGAGGTAATTAGATATTTATTTTCTATAAATACTTAGTCAAATTTTCCAATAAGAAATGAATGCATATAATTAATTGATTAAATTTAATGTGCACAAATATTTGCAGTACACATTTTACATATTCATCGATGTTTGAAAATTGTGCATTTCTCTCTCTTGTGTCCTATCACTTTTTCACCTTCTCACTCCCAGATAATATGGACCACATAATGATGTTGTAAGCTACCTTACAGCTATATATAATATTGAAAACTTAAGTTCCATTTGGCCCACAATATTCAAACTTCATAGGAATATTATTAGGAGTGTCCATATTGGGAAGAAGACCCCTATTGATTGTCCATATTGGGAAGAAGACCCCTATTGATTTTGGGGTCACAAGGTCAAAGGTCAAGGTCTCACAAGGTCAAGGTCACTTTTACCTTACTGGAGCATAACTTAAGTTCCATTTGGCCCAAAGTATTCAAACTACATAGGATGATTGTGCATATTGGGTAGAAGACCCCTTTTGATTTTGGGGTCAAAGGTCAAGGTCACTATTACTTTAAAACTGAAAACAGTTTCTGGAGCATAACTTAAGTTCCATTTGGCCCACAATATTCAAGCTTCATAGGATGATTGTCCATATTAGATAGAAGACCCCTATTGATTTTGGGGTCACAAGATCAAAGGTCAAGATCAGTATTACTATTACCGCTCAATAACTTAGCTTATAACTTATTAATCAACCACAGCTGTAAAATTTTAAAAGGATGAACAGCTAAGTCCAATACATGACCCCTATTGATTTTAGGGTGATAAGGTCAAAGGTTAGGGTCACAATGATCTTTATGCTGAAAATTGTGGTTTCTGGAGCATAACTTAAGTTCCATTTGGCCCACAGTATTCAAACTTTATAGGATGATTGTCAATATTGAGTAGAAAACCCCTATAAATTTTTGGGCATCAAGGTCAAAGGTAAAGGTCACTATTACCTTAAAATTGAAAAACAGTTTTAGCTCAATAACTTAAGTATTAATCAAACTAAAGCTGTAAAAATTTATAGGATGAAAAGCCATGTACATTACATGACCCCTATTGTTTTTAGGGTCATAAGATCAAAGGTCATGGTCACAATGACCTTAACAATGAAAATTGTGCTTTCTGGAGCATAACGCAAGTTCCATTTGGCTTTAATGTTCAAACTTCATAGGATGATTGCCTGTATTGAATAAAAGATCCATATCTGTTTTGGACCCACAAGGTCAATATCAAATGACCTTAATATTGTTAACAGTTTTACAACCTTCAACCTACATAGGATGATCTCTTATATTGAGTACATTAATTATATGCCCTAAAAAATGGTGCTTTTGAAACAGCAACTGTATATATATGAAGTTTCTTCAGCTATCAAGGAGGATTGCTTTTTAGCTCACCTGAGCTTGCTCAGGGTGAGCTATTAGGATCGGTGAATGTCCGTCGTCCGTCGTACGTCCACAATGGCTTGTGAACACACTAGTGGTCACACTTATGACTCAATCATCATCAAACTTTGTCAGGATGCTTGTTTAGTCAATTGCTCGGATGAGTTCGAAACTGGGTCATTTCGGATGGAAAACTAGGTCAAAGGAGCTAAAAATAGAAAAACCTTGTGAACACTCTAGTGGTCACATTTTTGACCCAATCATCATCAACCTTTGTCAGAATGCTTGTTTAGATTATTGCTTGGATGAGTTCGAACATGGGTCATCTCCGATGAAAATCTAGGTCACAGGAGCTATAAAAAGAAAAACCTTGTGAACACTCTAGTGGTCACATTTTTGAACCAATCATCATCAAACTTGGTCAGAATGCTTGTCTAGTCAATTGCTTGGATGAGTTCAAACATGGGTCATCTCTGATGAAAAACTAGGTCACAGGAGTTAAAAATAGAAAAACCTTGTGAACACTCTAGTGGTCACTTTTTTGAACCAATCATCATCAAACTTTGTCAGGATGCTTGTTTAGATAATTGCGCAGATGAGTTCGAATATGGGTCATCTCTGATGAAAAACTAGGTCACAGGAGCTATAAATAGAAAAACCTTGTGAACACTCTAGTGGTCACATTTTTTACCCAATCATCATCAAACTTAGTGTGGATGCTTGTCTAGTCAACTTGTCTAGTCAATTGCTCAGATGAGTTTGAATATGGGTCATCTCTGATAAAAAACTAGGTCACAGGAGCTAAAAATAGAAAAACCTTTTGAACACTCTAGTGGTCGCATTTTTTACCTAATCATGATCAAACTTTGTCAGGATGCTTGTTTAGATAATTGCTTTGATGAGTTTGCACATGGTTTATCTCCGATGAAAAACTAGGTCACAGGAGCTATAAATAGAAAAACCTTGTGAACACTCTAGTGGTCACATTTTTGACCCAATTATTAAGAAACCTTGTCAGGATGCTTGTTTAGTCAATTGTTTGGATGAGTTCGAACATAGGTCATCTCGGGTGAAAAACTAGGTCACAGGTGCTAAAAATAGAAAAACCTTGCGAACAATCTAGTGGTCACATTTTTGACCCAATCATCATCAAACTTTGTCAGAATGCTTGTCTAGTCGATGCTTGGATAAGTTTGAACATGATTTATCTCGGATGGAACTAGGTCACAGGAGCTATAAATAGAAAAACCTTGTGAACACTCTAGTGTCACATTTTTGACTCAATTATCATCAAACTTGGTCAGGATGCTTGTCTAGGTAATTGCTCGAATGTCAAGCTCGAATATGGGTCACCTGGGGTCAAAAACTAGGTCACACTGCTCAAATATGGATAATCCTTGTTAACACTAGTGGTCACATTTTTGACACTCCTGTCATGAAACTTGGTCAGAACGCTTGTCTAGGTAATTGTTCGGATGAGTTTGACGGGTCAGGTGAGCGATCTAGGGCCATCTTGGCCCTCTTGTTGAAGGAGGTAATACTTTATTTAATTCTCATGTCTTACAACTGCTTCATCCTTACTAAAAAAACAACAAAAAACACTTTAGGGCATATAACGCTCCGCCTAGCGGTGCTCTTGTTATTGTTTGTTTTATTGGATTAAATTTACGGTGTTAGAAATGAGCACCTGCTTGCGAAAGGGTTTATGAGAAGAAATGCGTATCCATTCTGTAAGAAAAGCTATAGGGGAATGGATAAACTCAAGAATATGTGTAATTACAGGGGAATGGGGAACCTGTTGCTGTTGGTACCAGTTTTGACTGGATGACTAAATAACATAGCACCATTCTCATTTTTTTAGTGCCAATGGCGCAAAATCGCTCTGAATATGGAGAGGTTTGTTCAACATTTTAGTTACTTACTGATGACTACCTAAACTTAAAAAATTTGACCTTTGTCTGTCTGCCTGTCTCTTTCCTGAGATCTCTTTGGAAGTACTTGGAACTTTCTGGTAGAGGACTTCTGAATTGCTTGTTACTCTTTTATTCAAGCCATAATGTTCTTTATTTTCTAGGGTAAAGGTGCAAAAGCCTTGCGCAAGAAAGAAAAAAGAAAACTGAGAAAAGCTGAACAGGATCAAAATATTGTTGTTGAAGACACTGAATTACTGAGTAAAGCTCAGTTAAAAAAATTAGTGTAAGTTTTGGCTAAATAACACTTTGGTAACCAATGATTTTGTGGATTGTCAAATGTCTTCTTAATATTATCAGTGATGAGAAGCAAGTTGAAAACAATTTTAAACCAATTTATGTTTTAAACTTAATGAAACACCACCAAATCAGAGGTGTAACTAAGTGTACTCCTGTACGCCCGTGTGTACAAATCAATTCTGTATTCCAAAACAAAACACCTGCACTCAAAATTATAGAAATGTAATAAAAACAGAGGGGGTAGGATGGTCGAGGCACATGCTCATTGTAGACCTACTAATTCTTTCGATTTCAGTAAGTTCAGTAAGTTTTTTCATTCAAATTTATGAAACATTTATTGATCGAATGAGCTAGTGAAATACATACATAAAGCATTTAAATCCACCTTCAGAGCTACATGTATATATCTATAAAAATTGTAGCTACACACAACAACTTTTTATTTTGAATGCTTCTGGTGTTACACACTGATCTATTATCAAGCTATTAAGTGTGTTAATTTATTAAATATGTTATGATATTTAAATATCACGCTCTGCCCTGTGGTGGCTCTTTCACTGTTTTCACACAAATAACAGTCTATCCTGAGGTGAACACTTTGGGGCCACTGGTGTGGAAAATTTGTTACTGTGTGGGAGCATTTGTGTTAACTAAACTTGTTTACATATGTATTTACAGGAGACAGCCAACAAATAATATTCGGCCATCAGGTAAAAGAAAAAGGAAAATGCTGAAAAGATTGAGACATTCACAAAAGGAGGAAAATCACATGGATGGTAGGTTATTTCATTGTAATGAAATATCTTCTTTTTAGCTCATGTGAGCACCAAATGCTCAGGCTTCTGTGTTGGCAGTGTGTTCGTTGTTTGTGGGTTGCCACAATTTCTTTAAACAACAAGTCCTCCTAAACTTCTTAGTTGATTTTGATTAAACTTCACAGAAATAGTCCTTGAAATGTATATAAATGATTCCAGTCTGATGCTTAAGTAGGTCACAGTAGCTAAAAATAAACTTAAAAAATGAAATCTTTAAATAAATAATAAAAATAAAAGCCCTGGGGTCAAAATTGGCCACGCCCCAGGAGGTTATTGTTTTTTATATGCCCGAAAGAATTTTATACCCCCTGGCATCCGTCTGTCCGTCCGTCCGTTAGCAATTTGGTTTCCGGAGCATAACTTAAGTTCCATTTGGCCCACAATATTCAAACTTAATAGGATGATTGTCCATATTGGGTAGAACACCCCTATTGAATTTGGGGTCACAAGGTCAATGGTCAGGGTCATTATTACTTTAAAACTGAAAACAGTTTCCGGAGCATAACTGAAGTTCCATGTGGCCCACAATATAAAAACTTCATAGAATGATTGTCCATATCGGTTAGAAGACCCCTATTGATTTTTGGGTCACAAGTTCAAAGGTTAAGGTCACAATTACCTTAAAACTGAAAACAGTTTCCGGAACATAACTTAAGTTCCATTTGGCCCTGAGTGTTCAAACTTCATAGGGTGATTGTCCATATTGGGTTGAAGACCCCTATTGATTTTGGGGGTCAAAGGTCAAGGTCACTATTACTTTCAAACTGAAAACAGTTTCCGGAGCATAATTTAAGGTCTATTTGGCCCACAATATTCAAACTTCATCGGATAATTGTCCATATTGGGTAGAAGACCCCTATTGATTTTGGGGTCACAAGATCAAAGGTCAAGGTCACTATTACTTTAAAACTGAAAACAGTTTCCAGAACACAACTTAATTTCTATTTGGCCCATAGTTTTCAAACTTCATAGGATGATTGTCCATATTGGGTAGAAGACCCTTATTGATTTTGGGGGTCAAAGGTCAAGGTCACTATTACTTTCAAACTGAAAACAGTTTCCGGAGCATAACTTAAGGTCTATTTGGCCCACAATATTCAAACTTCATGGGATGATTGTCCATATTGGGTAGAAGACCCCTATTGATTTTGGGGTCACAAGGTCAAAGGTCAAGGTCACTATTACTTTAAAACTGAAAACAGTTTCCAGAACACAACTTAATTTCTATTTGGCCCATAGTGTTCAAACTTCATAGGATGATTGTCCATATTGGGTAGAAGACCCCTATTGATTTTGGGGTCACAAGGTCAAAGTTCAAGGTCACTATTACCTCAAAACTGAAAACAGTTTCCAGAGTATAACTTAAGTTCCATTTGGCCCACAATATTCAAACTTTATTGGAGGATTGCTATTTGAAGGAGGTAATACTTTATTTAATTTATGTAATGTCTTACAAATGCTTCATCCTTACTAAAAAAAAAAGCACTTTCGGGCATATAATGCTCCGCCTAGCGGTGCTCTTGTCCATATATGTATATAGTGAAAACTTTAAAAAATCTTCTTTTAAAAGACCCAAAGAGCTAGAGCTTAGATATTTAGCATGAAACATCTTCTAATGGGTGTCTACCAAGTTTGTTCAAATGAATGCCCTGGGATTAAAATTCCCCCGTATTGGTAAAAACTCAGGTAGCTTTGTAGAATGACCTCTAGAGCATGTTGCTGAAAATTGCAAGTTCTGCTTTAGTTTTGTTTAATTAGCTAATTTAGTTTTCCAAATGCACACGGGATTAAGATTGAGTCTCCCTCGGATTTCTGAATACTCAGGAATGTTGTGGCATCATTTAATGATATGTGCCACAGGGGATTCTCTCGATTTTAAATACATGTATGTGGCCATACCACGTGACTTTTCGGGTACGGAGCACGCCGATTTTTCACCCAATTCAGGTATGTTTTTTATTCATAACTTATTTATTACTTAAACGATTTTAATCAAATAAGGCGCAGAGTACCCGTAATTATATCAGCTTGCCACGGTATATCAAAATTCTGAAAATCCCTGAATGGCTTTTGAGAACATTCGAGTACAGTTTTCTTCTTATAGCCGTGGCTGAGGGGAACGGTACACACTCATTTGTCATAACAAGCGATTTCTAGCAAGTCATATGTTTTTTGTCACTATTTCATAGAAAAAACATGTTAAATCTGATATATCTACTATGTATAATAGTATGTTATGTTAAAATGGTATCGAGCACACTGTTATTTCAAAAGATACAGTACACACACAATTTCTGTCTTTGAAATAATTCTAAAATAAAATATATGAAAATTTAATTTAAATTATAATGTGAGTGATTTTTGTGCACCCACTTTAGTGGCGGGTATTTAGATTTACTCTTGTCCGTCCGTCCGCACTTCCTTCTGTCTGTCCATCCATTCTCTTTTGTGTCGCATGTAACTCAGAAAGGATTTGACCTAGAGTCATGAAACTTAACAGGAATGTTGATCAGCATGTGCAGTTGCGCACCTGGGTATTTTCGTGTGGAATTATTCAGTATTTTTAGAGTTATTGCCCTTGACTTAGTAAAAATTTGTAATTTTCAATTTGTGCCTCACGTAACTCAAAAAAGTATTTGACCTAGAGTCATGAAACTTTACAGGAATGTTGATCAGCATGTGCAGTTGCGCACCTGGGTATTTTTGTCTGGATTTATTCAGTATTTTTAGAGTTATTGCCCTTGACTTAGTAAAAATTTGCAATTTTCAACTTGTGTCGCATGTAACTCAAAAATTATTTGACCTAGAGTCATGAAACTTTACAGGAATGTTGATCAGCATGTGTAGTTGTGCATCTGCTTATTTTTGTCTGAATTTATTTAGTATTTTTAGAGTTATTGCCCTTGACTTAGTAAAAAATTGCAATTTTCAACTTGTGTCGCATGTAACTCAAAAAGGATTTGACCTAGAGTCATGAAACTTTACAGGAATGTTGATCAGCATGTGTAGTTGTACACCTGGGTATTTTCG
This sequence comes from Ruditapes philippinarum, assembly GCF_026571515.1. NCBI lineage: Eukaryota > Metazoa > Mollusca > Bivalvia > Venerida > Veneridae > Ruditapes > Ruditapes philippinarum. Next base: position 21,869 of record NW_026860827.1, read on the forward strand.
TGTGGATTTATATAGTATTTTTAGAGTTATTGCCCTTGACTTAGTAAAATGTTTGCAATTTTCAACTTGTGTCGCATGTAACTCAGAAAGGATTTGACTTAGAGTCATGAAACTTAACTGGATTGTTGATCAGCATGTGTAGTTGTGCACCTGGGTATTTTGGTGTGGATTTATATAGTATTTTTAGAGTTATTGCCCTTGACTTAGTAAAATATCGCTATTTTCAACTTGTGTCGCATGTAACTCAAAAAGGACTTGGCATAGAGTCATGAAACTTTACAGGAATGTTGATCTGCTTGATAGTTGTGCACCTGGGTATTTTTGTCTGAATTTATTTAGTATTTTTAGAGTTATTGCCCTTGACTTTTTGCAATTTTCAACTTGTGTTGCATGTAACTCAAAAAGGATTTGACATAGAGTCATTAAACCTTACGGGAAGGTTGCTCAGCATGTTTAGTTGTGCACCTTGGGTTTCGCTTGTGGATTTATCCAGTATTTGTAGAGTTATTTCCCTTGACTTAGTAAAAACCTTTTCATTATGTTTTTAGCTCACCAGAGCCGAAGGCTCAGGGTGAGCTATTAGTGTCAAAGGGGGATGCTCCATCGTCCGTCGTCATGCGTCAACAATCGTCTTCTTCTCTGAAACTATTGAGCAGATTTACTTCAAATTTGGTCTGTAGCATCCTTGTGACAGTCACACTTGAATTTGCTCATGTCATTCCAATTGGCCCCTTTTAGGGGTCAGCAGAGCTAAAAATAGAAAAACCTTTAAACATCTTCTTCTACAGAACTAATGGATGGATGATCACAAACTTTGTCTGTAGCATTCTTGGGTAGTCTTTTATCAAGTTTGCTCACATTAATTTGATTGGCCCCTTTTAGGGGTCTCTAGGGCTAAAAATAGAAAAACCTTTAAACATCTTCTTCTACAGAACTAATGGATGGATGATCACTAAACTTTGTCTGTAACATTCTTGGGTAGTCTATTATCAAGTTTGCTCATATGAATTTGATTGGCCCCTTTTAGGGGCCACTAAAGCTAAAAATAGAAAAACCTTTAAATGCTATTTCTACAGAACTAATTGATGGATGATCACCAAACTTTGTCTGTAGCATTCTTAGGTAGTCTTTTATCAAGTTTGCTAATATTATTTTGATTGGCCCCTTTTAGGGGTCTCTGGGACTAAAAATAGAAAAACCTTTAAACATCTTCTCCTACAGAACTAATTGATGGATGATCACCAAACTTTGTCTGTAGCATCTTTATCAAGTTTGCTCATATTAATTTGATTGGCCCCTTTTAGGGGCTGCTAAAGTTAAAAATAGAAATACTGTTAAATGTCTATTTCTAGAGAACTAATTGATGGATGATCACCAAACTTTGTCTGTAGCATTCTTGGGTAGTCTTTTAACAAGTTTGCTAATATTATTTTGATGGGTCTCTAGGGCTAAAAATAGAAAGACCTTTAAACATCTTCTCCTACAGAACTAATTGATGGATGATCACAAACTTTGTCGGTAGCATTCTCGGGTAGTGTTTTATCAAGTTTGCTAATATTATTTTGATTGGCCCCTTTTATGGGCCGCAAAAGCTAAAAATAGAAATACCTTTAAATGTCTATTTCTAGAGAACTAATTGATGGATGATCACCAAAGTTTGTCTGTAGCATTCTTGGGTAGTCTTTTATCAAGTTTGCTCATATGAATTTGATTGGCCCCTTTTAGGGGCCGCTATAGCTAAAAATAGAAACTACAGAACTAATGGATGGATGATCACCAAACTTTGTCTGTAGCATTATTAGGTACTCTTTTATTAAGTTTGCTCAAAATAATTTGATTGGCCCCTTTTAGGGGCCGCTAAAATTAAATAAAGAAAAACGTTTAAACATCTTCTCCTTTAGAACCAATTGATGGATGATCACCAAACTTTGTCTGTAGCATTCTTGGGTACTCTTTTATCAAGTTTGCTTATATTAATTTGATAAGCCCCTTTTAGGGGCCACTAAAGCTAAAAATAGAAAAAGCCTTCGAACATCATTTCCTACTGAAATAATTGATAGATGATCACCAAACTTTGTAGTATTCTTAGGTAGTATTTTATCAAGTTTGCTCATATTAATTTCATTAGCCCCGTTTAAGCTAAAACTTAAATACCCCAGGTCATGGCATTTCTTCAAATTATTGTTTAAACATATTCTATGCTCAAATTTAATGTTAGAATATATTAGGGGCCACTAAAGCTAAAAATAAAAATACATTCCAACACTGAAAAGCAGTTGTTTCTGGTGAGCGACTCTGGGCCATCATGGCCATCTTGTTTTTATTTCTTCCCGAGTGCTTTAGTTAGAATCAACCAACTTTACAGGAATAATGATCAACATCACTAAATTACAGGAATAATGATCAACATTACTGTGAAGCCCTGCACCTTGGACTTTGCATGTGGATTTTTTTCAGTTTTGTTAGAGTTATTGCCCTTGACTTACAGAAGTGAAAATTTGCAATTTTCAGCTTGTTCATGCATAGCTCAAAAAGTATTTGACTTGTAGGCCTGAAAGTTTACAAAAATGTTGGTCAGCATGTGTACTTATGCACCTTTGGGTTTGCTTGTGGATTTATTCAGTATTAGTAAAGTTCTTGCCCTTTACTTAGTAAAAGATTTTTATGCCCCCACAATTTTGGAGCATATAGCGTTGCACTTGTCCGTCCGTCAGTCCGTCCGTCCGTCAGTCCCGAAATCTTGTGAACGCAACTCCTCTTAAACCGGATGGCAGATTTTGCTTAAACTTACAGGGATGAACAACCTTAATGTGTAGATGGTAGTAAAGGAAGGAATTTTCGCTGCGACCAAATTTAACAGAATTATGGCCCTTTGTTGATTTTTTCACTATATACTATGTAGAAATTTTGTGAACGCAACTCCTCTTAAACCGGATGGCAGATTTTGCTTAAACTTACAGAGATGAACAACCTTAATGTGTAGATGGTAGTAAAGGAAGGAATTTTTGCTGCGACCAAATTTAACAGAATTATGGCCCTTTGTTGTATTTTTTCACTATATACTATGTAGAAATTTTGTGAACACAACTCTTAAACCGGATGGCAGATTTTGCTTAAACTTACAGGGATGAACAACCTTAATGTGTAGATGGCAGTAAAGGAAGGAATTTTTGCGTGCGACCAAATTTAACAGAATTATGGCCCTTTGTTGATTTTTTCACTATATACTATGTAGAAATTTTGTGAATGCAACTCCTCTTAAACCGGATGGCAGATTTTGATTAAACTTACAGGGATGAACAACCTTAAGGTGTAGATGGTAGTAAAGGAAGGAATTTTCGCTGCGACCAAATTTTACACAATTATGGCCCTTTGTTGATTTTTTCACTATATACTATGTAGAAATTTTGTGAATGCAACTCCTCTTAAACCGGATGACAGATTTTGCTTAAACTTCCAGGGATGAACAACCTTAATGTGTAGATGGCAGTAAAGGAAGGAATTTTTGCAGCAACCAAATTTAACAGAATTATGGCCCTTTGTTGATTTTTTCATTATATACTATGTAGAAATTTTGTGAACGCAACTCCTCTTAAACCGGATGGCAGGTTTTACTTAAACTTCCAGGGATTAACAACCTTAATGTGTAGATGGTAGTAAAGGAAGGAATTTTTGCTGCGACCAAATTTAACAGAATTATGGCCCTTTGTTGATTTTTAGTTTTCAACTTGTGGCACATGTAGTCCAAAAAATATTTGACCTAGAGTCATAAGATTGACAGAACAGTGGCGTGTGGGGGCATCCGTGTCCTATGGACACATTTCTAGTTAGTTTTCAACTTGTTGCACATGATTGTAGTCCAAAAAATATTTGACCTAGAGTCATAAGATTGACAGAACAGTGGCGTGTGGGGGCACCCGTGTCCTATGGACACATTTCTAGTTTTTTCATAGTTATACATTTTATCGATTTAAACAAGAACCCTGGGACCTGTTTTGCAATGTATTATTATGCTTACTTTAAATGTTAATATGTGTTTGTGTATTATATTTCAAGAGATCATGCTTAACATTTACAACCTCCATGTAATTGTCCTATTTAAAATCACCTAGGGTATGTTAAACACTTCGATTTCACAGAATCAGGTAGTTGCGTTTAAAATAATTGTTCTATAGAAAAAAATGTTGCTAAATGCTGTGTTTATTATACCCCCACAAACGAAGTTTAGGGGGGGGTATATAGGAGTCAGCTTGTCTGTCGGTTGGTTGGTCGGTCGGCCGTCGGTCGGTCCACATCATGGTTTCCGGACGATAACTAGAGTTTAGAATGAGGTATTGTAATCAAACTTGGTATATAGCAACCTTATGTGGAGACTCCAGTTGGTATTGCATTTGGACCCCCTGGGGTCAAGGTCACCGTTACTAAAAATAGAAAAATGGTCTCCAGACAATAACTAGAGTTAGGATATCAAACTTTGCGTATAGCAAGCTTATATGAAGTCATGGGTTGGTATTGCATTTGGGCCCCCTGGGGTGAAGGTTATGGTCACCATTACTAAAAATAGAAAAATGATTTCCGGACAAAAACTAGAGTTAGGAATGAGATATTGTTATCAAACTTGGTGTATAGCAAGCTTATATGAAGACCCGGGTTGGTATAGCATGTGGACCCCCTGTGGTCAAGGTCACTGTTACTAAAAATAGAAAAATGGTTTCCGGACAATAACTAGAGTTAGGAATGAGATATTGTAATCAAATTTGGTGTATAGGAATCTTATATGAAGACCTGGGTTGGTATTGCATTTGGACCCCCTGGGGTCAAGGTCACCGTCACCATTACAGTGTTACTAAAAATAGAAAAATGGTTTCTGGGCAATTACTAGAGTTAGGAATGAGATATTGTAATCAAACTTGGTGTATATTAAGCTAATATGAAGACCCCGGCTGGTATTGCATTTGGACCTTCTTGGGTCAAGATCAAGGTCACCATTATTAAAAATAGAAAAATGGTTTCTGGATAATAACTGGAGTTAGGAATGAGATATTATAATCAAACTTTGGTTATACATGTAGCAATTTGGAGACCCCAGTTGGGATTATAATAAATTGAAATATTTCTTTGTACACAGTTGATAGTTTGCGTTTAAATTTTTCTTCAGACTATTTATTTTTCAAAAAGTCAAAGTTGCTGGTGGGGGTATTAATCACCTTCAGTGATAGGTCTAGTTGCTGTTGTTGTTATGCCCCCGGGCATATAGTAATAGAACCGTCGAGCAAACATTTTGGGTTTAGGGGCTATATAACAGTAAAGAGAACAAAAGACAACATTAGGTTCATTCGGTGATCAAAGGGTTTAGGGGCTAGTAGCCCTTAAGAAGACAAAGAAAATAACAAAGAAAATAGCCCCTAAACCCAAAATGTTGGAATGTCCGTCTGTCTGTACGAGGTTAACCTAGAACAGCAAGTTGGATTTTTCTTAAGTTCTACCTGTACCAATGGCTTCTAAGTTTACACACTTACTAATCAATACAAAGTACATGATCTGGGCAAGTTACATAACTCTGGCTTTCATATTTACCAAGTTATTGCCCTTTTCAGCACTTAGAAAATGAATAATGGTTAACCTAAAACGGCAAGTTGGAAATATCTTAAGTTCTATCTATACTAATGACTTTATAATTTCCACACTTACTTATCAATACAAAGTACATGATATTGCCAAGTTATATAACTGTGTCATCCATATTTCCCAGTTATTTCCCTTTTTTCACTTTGAAAATAGGGCCTTGTCTGGTTAACCTATTTCGGCAAGTTGGATTTATCCTAAATTTCTCCTAATTACTTAATTTCTTTAATATCTTTCATATTTAGTAGGTGGATACCTTTGATGATCCTCTAATTTTTTGTGGAGTAAGCGGTCTCTAGGTTCAAGGTCAAGGTCACTGGTTTAAAAAATAAATATAAACATTTTTGCTCATACAGCCTTTATTTTTTAGTTGATGTCTTAGTTTAATACAAACATGCCAATTGAGGTCCTCCTTCTTTTTGGGTGTAGTAAGGGGTCATTTGGGTCAAGGTCAATGTTACCAATGTCAAGGTCACCAATGTTAAAAATAGATTTTTACATTTTTACAGGTGTATTGACCTTATTCTATAGACAGATGTTATTTATAATTGATAGAAACATAAACTTTGATGGAGTTAGTGGTCAGTTGGGTCAAGGTCACCAGTGCTAAAAATAGATTTTTACACATTTGCTCATACAGCCTTTATTAAGTGACAGATATATTTTATATTTGGTAGGAAGATAACTTGCATGGTATTCATCCTTTTGATTGGGGTAGGGATCAGTGGGTCAAGGACACTTGTGCTAAAAACAGATTTTTACACTTTTGCCCATACAGCTTTTATTTATTGACAGATGTATTTTATATTTGATAGGAAGATAACTTGCATGGTATTCTTCCTTTGGATGGAGTAAGGGGTCAAGGTCACCAGTGCTAATAATAAATTATTACACTTTTGCCCATACAGCCTTTATTTATTGACAGATTTATTTCATATTTGGTAGGAAGATAACTTACATGGTATTCTCCTTTTGGATAGAGTTAGGGGTCAGTTTGGTCAAGGTCACCAGTGCTCATAATAGATTTTTTACACTTTTGCCCATACAGCCTTTATTTAATGACAGATGTATTTCATATTTGGTAGGAAGATAACTTGCATGAAGTTGAATATTTTTCAACTTCACAAGTCAGAGCAATGACTTGGCAACTTATATTTTTCACAATTACAAAATGCCATGACTTTGTCAAGCTATATAAAGCCCTTCTCACACAGGACACACGGCTTACACGGTTGGCCACCCGTGTAAACCGTACATACAACCGAACTAACCGTAGCGTTATCCGAGTTACAATCGGGCCATTCGAGTGTAGCCGTGTATGATTTATTAAACTTTTAAAAAAACTGGTACGGATGCCATGTCCGTGTATGACCGTATAAGCGACCGTAAGAGACCGTGTGAGACCGTATATACAGCCGTATGTGAAGTCCAATCCACGAGTGAGCCCAACCGTATTAATGTCGTATATAAATCGTATGGAATCGTACGAGACCATCCCAAGTCCTACATCCAACACCCGATTAACACCCGAATGTCACAAGATCACGGTACGATTCAAACGAGTGCACACACGGTTTCATACGATCGCCATACGACCAATACGGTTCATATACGAAACATACATGGCCGACACGGTAAAGTACGGGTATACAGGGTCTCACACGGCCTCGTACGTTCTAACACGGCCTCAGCAAGAAAGTTACAAAAACACAACTAACTGCTGCTACCCTACCAAAAGTACTTGCTGCATCACACTAGAATGTATCCAAAGAAGAAGGTTTGGACGCATACAAGGAATACAAGAAAAGCCATCCAGGCCCACCGACCACTCCAACTTATTGACTCTGATAAGCTGGAGGACCAACCGACAATAACCATGTCTCCCAGGGATTCAAACTCCAATGCCAGCTCGGTGGACCCTCCAGCAACCGCTGCACCACAGAAAAAAAGACACATTCATTTTATATTTTTTCACCATTTTATTCATTTATTGATGTTAATGATCTATATATAGGTGTTCTTCGCTGAAATTTCGAAAATTCATGAAGCCAAGTCATCAAAATGGGTTAATTTATATCAAAACATACACAAATGTGTGATATTTCGAGCCTGACTCGAACAAAAGTCAGCGGGACCCTATGTAAACCCTGTGAAAATCGAGTAAAAGTCGTGTTTAACCGTACCAGACCGTACTTGGAACTGTACAACAGTCGTATGTATTCGTATGCAAATCGTGTTCAAACCTTGCTTGACCGAGTAATTCCGTGCTCAATTCGTACATACTCGTGCTATATTTGAGTCTAATTCGTGCCAACTAATCCACAAGCACGGCTGGAGCTCAAAACTCGTACCAGTCAACCCGTGTATAACCGAGTATACCGTATGGGAATCGTGTGTCCAACCGTGTTTTGTGTGAGACGGGTGAGCTTTTGTGATCGCTTTTCGTCCGTCCGTCGTCCGTCCGTCCGTAAACTTTTACTTTAAATGACATCTCCTCATAAACCACTAAGCCAATTTCATCCAAACTTCACAGGAATGTTCCTTTGGTGGTCACCTTTAAAAATTGTTCAAAGAATTTAATTCCATGCAGAACTCTGGTTGCCATGGCAACCGAAAGAAAAAACTTTAAATATCTTCTTTTAAAAAATCCTAAGAGCTAGAGCTTAGATATTTGGCATGAAACATCTTCTAGTGAGTGTCTACCAAGTTTGTTCAAATTAAATCCCTGGGGTCAAAATTGGCCCCGCCCCGGGGGGTCATTGTTTTTCCCTATATGCATATAGTAAAAACTGAAAAGAATCTTCTTTTAAAGAACCCAAAGAGCTAGAGCTAAGATATTTAGCATGAAACATTTTCTAATGGGTGTCTACCAAGTTTGTTCAAATAAAAGTCCTAGGGTCAAAATTGGCCCCGCCCCGGGGGGTCATTGATTTTCCCTATATGCATATAGTAAAAACTTAAAAAATCTTCTTTGAAAAAACCCAAAGAGCCAGAGCTAAGATATTCAGCATGAAACATGTTCTAATGAGTGTCTACCAAGTTTGTTCAAATAAAAGCCCTGGGGTCAAAATTGGCCCCGCCCCAGGGGGTCATTGATTTTCCCTATATGCATATAGTAAAAACTTAAAAAATCTTCTTGTAAAGAACTCAAAGAGCGAGAGCTAAGATATTTAAAATGAAACATGTTCTAATGGGTGTCTACCAAGTTTGTTCAAATTAAAGCCCTGGGGTCAAAATTAGCCCCGCCCCGGGGGTCATTGATTTTCCTTATATGTGTATAGCAAAACTTAAAAAAATCTTCTTTGAAAAAACCCAAATAGCTAGAGTTTAGATATGAGGCATGAAACATCTTCTAGTGAGTGTCTACAAAATTTGTTCAAATAAAAGCCCTGGGGTCAAATTGGCTCCGCCCTGGGGGGGGGTCATTGATTTTCCCTATTTGCATATAGTAAAAATTTAAAAAATCTTCTTTAAAAAAATCCAAATAGCTAGAGTTTAGATATTAAGCATGAAACATCTTCTAGTAAGTGTCTACAAAGTTTGTTCGAATAAAAGCCCTAAGGTCAAAACTGGCCCCGCCCCAAGGGTGTCATTGTTTTTAACTATATGTGTATAGTAAAAACTTAAAAATCTTCTTTTAAAAAACCCAATGAGCTAGAGCTTAGATGATTAGCATGAAATATCTTCTTATGGATGTCTACCAAGTTTGTTCAAATAAAAGCCCTTGGGTGAAAATTGGCCCTGCCAGGGGATGGGGGAGGAGAGATCATTGTTTTTCATTATATGTGTGTAGTAAAAACTTAACATTGTGAAATAAAAACTTAACATTGTGAAACATCTTCTAATGAGTGTCTTCCAAGTTTGTTCAAATAAAAGCCCTGGGGTTTAAACTGGCCCCACTCCGGGGCCCTATATACAGGTGAGCGACCTCAGGGCCATCAGGATGGCCCTCTTGTTGTATAGTGCCACCAATGCTGTTTCCAGTGTTATAACTGTAGTAAATAGGCTATAAGGCTTATGATTTGAACTCAGGACATCTCTCTTCCTAAATGAGCGTGTAACCCCTCGACCACGGGGATTTAAAGATAGCAGCCTGAAGACAACCATATCATTCTAAATTAGGGTTTGTAACCCTTATTTAATTTCGTTTAACACTGATGTAAATAATCATGAAGCTTAATATTACATGTATATCTGTAAAGAATTACACAATATTTGAAATCTTTGACCAATCGGGAACTACTTTTTCTTACCCCTAGAAGGCTTGAAAATTAATGCGCCTGACACTTGACAATCTTTATCTCCCCTTATTTTTTTGGCGTTAGAGTACTTAGAAAGGTAAGTACCGCTTCGAGGAGTTCGGACTACTTTCTGATTTAGCAAATAAGCATATAGAGTCTGTAATTTCGCTACCATTATTTGTTTGGTCTGGCGACCGAAACAAATAAAAATGTAGTTGCCATGGCTTAAATTTTTATTGTTTAAAGACATGAAGCTTAAAAAAAACACTTTTAATTCAGGTAATATAGGTCATTTTTGGTTTGGTTTCACAGCTCACCAAAACTGACATGATCATGTGGCGACTTTCCAGTTTTACAAGTGCCCCTTTGGGTATAGATAAAGGAACGAACGGGCACCTGAGTAGAACGACCAACGTTCTGCACGGTAGTTAAAAAAAACTTTCTTACATAAAAAATTGAAACATTGAAGTCACTTATGGTCTCGTACCTACTTCATGTAGTATATAAAACAGAACGCAGCCTCCAAAATCCATAGCATTTGATTGACAAAATGAGTATTATTAAAATATCATTTTATTTTAAACACAAACATGCAAGCACACATATCCATGAACTCATGTTTTTAAAGCATCTTTAAATGAAAGTCCAAGATAGGCATAACTTTACTAAAATTTCTTACATGTATATGTAACAAGGTTACCTTGTATAAACTACGTTACGTTATATAACAGGTCTTATTCCCATATGGGTTCTTCAAATTATCCGACTTTTAATTTTGATTGCATGTAAAACTGTGGAATATCTTTGTCCATATGTAGATAATTTGATAAATGTAAATACATGCAGTTAGTTTTGGGACCCTGGCAGATGTTTCATACCAAATATCATGTGGCAGAAAAATACTTTAAACTTTCCGTGATTTAAAAAATCAACTTGCATCAAAACCAGCGTTTTTTCTCCAAATTTGATTATTTAAACAACATTTTGCAAGGAACATATATTTCCAACTTACTCCTAACTTCTTGTTATCATGAAGCTTAATATTACATGTATATCTGTAAAGAATTACACAATATTTGAAATCTTTGACCAATCGGGAACTACTTTTTCTTACCCCTAGAAGGCTTGAAAATTAATGCGCCTGACACTTGACAATCTTTATCTCCCCTTATTTTTTTGGCGTTAGAGTACTTAGAAAGGTAAGTACCGCTTCGAGGAGTTCGGACTACTTTCTGATTTAGCAAATAAGCATATAGAGTCTGAAATTTCGCTACCATTATTTGTTTGGTCTGGCGACCAAAACAAATAAAAATGTAGTTGCCATGGCTTAAATTTTTATTGTTTAAAGACATGAAGCTTAAAAAAAACACTTTTAATTCAGGTAATATAGGTCATTTTTGGTTTGGTTTCACAGCTCACCAAAACTGACATGATCATGTGGCGACTTTCCAGTTTTACAAGTGCCCCTTTGGGTATAGATAAAGGAACGAACGGGCACCTGAGTAGAACGACCAACGTTCTGCACGGTAGTTAGAAAACTTTCTTACATAAAAAATTGAAACATTGAAGTCACTTATGGTCTCGTACCTACTTCATGTAGTATATAAAACAGAACGCAGCCTCCAAAATCCATAGCATTTGATTGACAAAATGAGTATTATTAAAATATCATTTTATTTTAAACACAAACATGCAAGCACACATATCCATGAACTCATGTTTTTAAAGCATCTTTAAATGAAAGTCCAAGATAGGCATAACTTTACTAAAATTTCTTACATGTATATGTAACAAGGTTACCTTGTATAAACTACGTTACGTTATATAACAGGTCTTATTCCCATATGGGTTCTTCAAATTATCCGACTTTTAATTTTGATTGCATGTAAAACTGCGGAATATCTTTGTCCATATGTAGATAATTTGATAATTTAAATACATGCAGTTAGTTTTGGGACCCTGGCAGATGTTTCATACCAAATATCATGTGGCAGAAAAATACTTTAAACTTTCCGTGATTTAAAAAATCAACTTGCATCAAAACCAGCGTTTTTTCTCCAAATTTGATTATTTAAACAACATTTTGCAAGGAACATATATTTCCAACTTACTCCTAACTTCTTGTTTGTTTTTTATATTCATACTAGGTTTAGACAGTCATTTATATATTCCAACAAATAAATTAAATGAAAGAATAATTTTTGCGCGACGTACTCACAAAATCTTCTTTTCTTTTTTGAATAATCCTGTTTTCATCAAACTGTAAGCATAATGATACATTGCAAAACAGGTCCCAAGGTTCTCATTTAAATTAATAAAATGTATAACTATGAAAAAAAATCACTCACATTATAATTTGAATTAAATTTTCATATATTTTATTTTAGAATTATTTCAAAGACAGAAATTGTGTGTGTACCGTATTTTTTTAAATAACAGTGTGCTCCGTACCATTTCAACATAACTTTATGAAAATATGCTTAAACATCACTGCATTTACACGATACATTGGACATAGTAAATATATCAGATTTAACATGTATTTTTCTATGAAATAGTGACAAAAAACATATGACTTGCTTGTTATGACAAATGAGTGTGTACCGTTCCCCTCGGCCCCGGCTATGAGAAGAAAACTGTACTCGAATGTTCTCAAAAACCATTCAGGGGTTTTCAGAATTTTGATATACCGTGGAAAGCTGATATAATTACGGGTACTCTGCGCCTTATCTGATCAAAATCGGGTGAGTAATAAATAATAAAAAACATACTTGAATCAGGTAAAAATCGCGTGCTCCGTACCCGAAAAGTCACGTGGTAGGGCCACATTGATTTATAGAGTAGAAAGGAAAACCCTATAAATTATGATTCATCATGGAAGATATTTAAAGGGTTTTTGTCTGTTTTGAGAAGTGAAAAAACTGTAATGTCTGTGAAAATGTTGATTTTTTTTTTTTTTTTTTTTTTTTTTTTTTGAGGCCCCAACTGGGTAACCCCGTTTATTCACCCGAGGGTCGGGGTCATCCCCTTAATTATACATGTATATCACACATTTTCTCATTTTTATATGAAATATTTAGCTTATTCACGTAACCCACATTTTATGCCCCCACAAAGTGGGAGCATATAGCGTTGCACTTGTCCGTCCGTCTGTCCGTCCGTAAGTCCGTACGTCCCGAAATCTTGTAAACGCAACTCTTCTTAAACCGGATGGCAGATTTTGCTTAAACTTACAGGGATGAACAACCTTAATGTGTAGATGATAGTAAAGGAAGGAATTTTTGCTGCGACCAAATCTAACAGAATTATGGCCCTTTGTTTTTTTTCAAAATTGATTTTTGTCCAGAGCATAACTCCAAAAGCCTTTGAGATATCAACATGAAACTTCATAGGTGCATAGATCTCACTCAGGAGATGTGCAGTGCACAAGAATGATAACTCTACCTTTCATAATTTTTGAGTTATTGCCCTTTGTTATTTTTCATACTTAATTTTTCACCTGAGCGGAGCATAACTCAAAAAGTGTTTGAGATATCAACATGAAAGGTCATAGGTGGATAGATCTTATTGAGGAGGAATGTTGTGCGCAAGAATGATAACTCTTCCCTATACAATTTTTGAGTTATTGCCCTTTGTTCTTTTTCATGCTATTTTGTCCAGAGCTTATCTCAAAAAGTATTTGAGGTATCAACTTGAAACTTCAAAGGTAGATGGATCTTATTGAGGAGGAGTGCAGTGCTTAAGAATGATAACTCTACCCTGCATTATTTTTGAGTTATTGCCCTTTGTTATTTTTCAAGATTAATTTTTGTCCAGAGCATAACTCAAAAAGCCTTTGAGATATCAAAATGAAACTTCATAGGTGCATAGATCTCACTCAGGAGGTGTGCAGTGCACACAAATGATAACTCTACCTTTTATAATTTTTGAGTTATTGCCCTTTGTTATTTTTCATACATAATTTTTCACCCGAGTGGAGCATAACTCAAAAGTGTTTGAGATGTCAACATGAAATGTCATAGGTGGATAGATTTTATTGAGGAGGAATGCTGTGCAAAAGAATGATAACTCTTCCCTGTACAATTTTTTAGTTATTGCCCTTTGTTCTTTTTCATACTATTTTGTCCGGAGCTTATCTCAAAAAGTATTTGAGGTATCAACTTGAAACTTCATAGGTGGATGGATCTCATTGAGGAGGAGTGCAGTGCACAATAATGATAAATTTACCCTGCATAAATGTTTAGTTATTGCCCTTTTTCATTTTTCAAAATTAATTTTTGTCCAGAGCATAACTATAGATCTAACTCAGGAGGTGTGCCGTGCACAAGAATGATATCTCTTCCTTTTATAATTTTTGAGTTATTGCCCTTTCTTATTTTTCATACTTAATTGTTCAATTCAATTTTTTTCTCAAAAAGTATTTGAGGTATCAACTTGAAACTTCATAGGTGGATAGATTTTACTGAGGAGGGATGCAGCGCACAAGAATGATAACCTACCCTGCATTATTTTTCAGTTATTGCCCTTTGTTTTTTTCAGCCATCAGTATTCACATAGGTTTCAAATCTGTAATCACTATAGCCATCAGTTTTCATTACCAAAAGGCCTCTTAAAATGAAATTATTCTGCTCTACTACATATACATTCTTCCAATGAGCAAACACATTGGCGGGGGATGGCCATGTTGACATGGCTCTTGTTCTACTTATTCATGATGCCACCGCAGCATCTGCGATGAGGTGGCATATAGCGATTCACCTGTTTGTTTGTGTGTGTGTTTGTTTGTGTGTGTGTGTTCTATAGATTATATAGTGAACTTAAAAATCTTCTTGTGAAAAACCACTTGTCCAATTTCAACCAAACTTGGGTGAAGGGCTTCCAAAGTTGTTCAAAGAATTTCATTCCATGCAGAAATCTTAAACCAAAAGGAATTATAAGAATAAATTAAAAAAAATCTTCTTGTAAAGACCCAAAAGGTTTAGAGCTTAGATATTTTGCATAAGGCATTGTCTGGTAGACCTCTACCAAGATTGTTCAAATTATAGCCCTGGGGTCAAAATTGGCTTCGCCCCCGGGGGTCATTGATTTTCACTATATGTACATATAGAAAAAACTTAAAATACCTTCTTGTCTTGGAGGTTTGATATTTGGTATATGATATCATCTATAGGTACTTATATGTATATAGTAAAAACTTAAAAAAATTTATCTTCTCGAAATTTACAAATGCTAGATGTTAGATATTTTGCATTTTGTAGTGAACCTCTATCAAGATTGTTCAAATTTTGCCTCTAGTGTCAAAATTAGCCCCGCCCTGGGGGTCATAGGTTTTCCTTATATGTATATAGTAAAAAATAAAAAAATCGTCTTCTCTAAATTGACAAAGGCTGGAGGTTAGATATTTTGCAAGAAGCATTGTGTATTGAACCTCTACCAAGATTGTACAAATTTTAGCCCTGGAGTCAAAATTGGCCCCACCCCGGGGGTCATTGATTTTCACTATGTACATATAGTAAAAATTTAAAAAATCTTCTTGTCTGAAAGTACAAGGCTTAGAACTTTGATATTCTTCTCTGAATTGACAAAGGCTAGAGGTTAAATATTTGGCATGAGACTTTGCGTAGTGAACCTCTACCAAGATTGTTCAAATTATAGCCCTGGGGTCAAAATTAGCCCCCACCCGGGGCCATTGATTCTCATTATGTACACATAGTAAATCAGAAACTAAAACAAATGTTTTCTGAATTGGAGAAAGCTAAGGCTTAGATATTTGACATGAAACGTTTTTTGGTGGACCTGTATCAAAATTGTTTTGAATTAAACCCTTGGATTAAAATTTTGCATTGCCCAAGGGGACAGTGACCTACTTTCTTGTCCTTGGATGTACAGCTATGAAATTTTGACCATGTGCACAGTTTTAGTTGTAAAATTGAACTTTGATATCAGGTGACCTAGATTTTGATGATGTGACCTACTTTCTTGTCCTTTGATGTACTGCTTTGAAATTTGAACCATGTGCACAGATTAAGATGCAAAGTGAACTTTGATATCAGCTGACCTAGAGTTTAATAAAGTGTCTTACTGTGTTGTCCTTTGATGAAGTCATGAAATTTAATCATGAAATGTGACCTTCACAACCAAATTCACTAGACTCAACTGTCTGTCGGGCTTTTGTCCATTTCCCAATTTACGAAACCATAATACTTTGAAAATAGATAGAAAAACTGTTAATAATTATTAACACTTTGACTTATTTATGTTGTCATTAAATTTGCAAGTTGTAAATATAGGTAATGAAGGTTGTATGCCACTATGTAAATTTTAGAATTAATTTGGTTGCTGATCAATGCCCCCCCCCCCATAGTCATCCTGAGAAAATTTGATCTTTCAATTATCTGTTGTATAAACATAATTTCCTTATTTAGGCAGTTCATTCATGTCATCTACAATTGCCTTATTGAATTTGCTTATATTTTACATTTTCTTAATTATAGTTGAGGTTGCAAGTGGTGCTGGTGGTGGAAGAAGGTCAAAGGTCAAGGACATTGCCATGAAACCAAATGAAGAAATGTGTGACAATGAATAGACAACAAAAGATGCTTAAATGTCATGATCTGTTGATAATCTACTTTAAAAGGATTTACTGTTAAAGTACTACTTAAGCTAACAATTAACACTTCTTTATAAAGACTAGATTTGAAATACATTTCTTTCAGGACTTTCATTTATTCTGTACCATAATCATATGATAAAGAGATTATCATTTTTTCTTTTTTGAATGTTTTTAGCTTTAAACTTTTGTCATGGCAAGTTGTCCATCCTCATTTGTTCATAGTTGGCCACAATTTCTTTTAACAACATCTCCGAAACCACCAAACTTCACAGGAATGACCTTAAGTAGTCATCTAAAAAAGTTATATAAAAGTTTCATTCTGACACATGCTTAGGTCACAGGAGCAAAAATAGACTTTAAAAAAGATATCTTTTAAAAGTGTGTAAGACAAAAACCCTTTTAGACAAAATCCCTCCCATCCAAAAATGACAGGGTGGACAAAAGCCCTCCTGTGAAAATGACATGGTGGACAAAAGCCCTCCTGTGAAAATGACAGGGCGGACAAAAGTCTATATACAGGTTTCATGATGGTCTGCATTTTTTTAAACTGGTGGAAGGAAATTGAAACTACTGAGCATTAATAGCTATAATTAGATGATATGCAATGCACAGGTTTGACCTTCCTCAGGTCAAGGTCACACTTAGTCCTTTTGTATCAATGTATAAATTTTGTGTCAGAATAGTGGGATACTACGTCATTGGCACCTGCTTATGCTCCAACTCAAACCATTTTAGCTCACCTGAGCACAAAGTGCTCAAGCTGAGCTTTTGTGATCACAATTTGTCCTGTGTGGGTCCGTTCATCAACTTTTTGTGCCCCCACATTAGTGGCGGGCATTTAGATTTACCCTTGTCCATCCGTCCTTCCGTCCGTCCGTTCTCTTTTGTGTCGCACGTAACTCAAAAAGTATTTAACCTAGAGTCATGAAACTTTACAGGAATGTTGATCAGCATGTGTCGTTGTACACCTGGGTATTTTCGTCTGGATATTTTTAGTATTTTTAGAGTTAATGCCCTTGATTTAGTAAAATTTTGCAATTTTCAACTTGTGTTGCATGTAACTCAAAAAGTATTTGTTCTAGACTCATGAAACTTTACAGGAATGTTGATCAGTATGTGTAGTTGTGCACCTGGGTATTTACGTCTGTATATTTTTAGTATTTTTAGAGTTATTGCCCTTGACTTAGTAAAATTTTGCAATTTTCAACTTGTGTCGCATGTAACTCAAAAAGTATTTGACCTAGAGTCATGATATTTTACAGGAATGTTGATCAGCATGTGTAGTTGTGCACCTGGGTATTTTCGTCTAGATATTTTTAGAGTTATTGCCCTTGACTTAGTAAAATGTTTGCAATTTTCAACTTGTGTCAAAGGATTTGACATAGAGTCATGAAACTTTACAGGAATATTGATCAGCATGTGTAGTTGTGCACCTGAGTATTTTCATCTGGATTTATTTAGTATTTTTAGAGTTATTGCCCTTGACTTAGAAAATGTTTGCAATTTTCAACTTGAGTCGCATGTAACTCAAAAAGGATTTGACATAGAGTCATTAAACCTTATGGGAAGGTTGCTCAGCATATTTAGTTTTGCTCCTGGGGTTTCGCTTGTGGATTTATCCATTATTTGTAGAGTTATTTCCCTTGACTTAGTAAAAACTGTTTCATTATGTTGTTATTTGTTCCTTGAGTGCTTGAGTTAGAATCGACCAACTTTACAGGAATAATGATCAACATCACTAAATTACAGGAATAATGATTCACATCACTGTGAAGCTATGAACCTGGGACTTTGCATGTGGATTTTTTTCAGTTTTGTTAGAGTTATTGCCCTTAACTTACAGTAGTATAAATTTGCAATTTTCAACTTGGGGTTTGCTTGGGGGATTTATTGAGTATTTGTAAAGTTCTTGCCTTTTACTTAGTAAAAAGATTTTTAGTTTTCAAAAAATATTTGACCTAGAGTCATAAGATTGACAGAACAGTGGCGCGGTGGGGGCACCCATGTCCTATGGACACATTTCTAGTTATACAAATGACTTCTTCTCAGAAACCACTGTGCCAAATTTGATGAGATTTTCCAGGGATGTTCATAGCATGAAGCTCTACTAAAATTGTTCTTAAAATGAAATCTTTAAAAATTCACTTCTATTAAAGTGCAAGGCCTAGAGCTTAGATATTTTGTGTGTAACACCATCTAATGAAACTCTTAAAAAATTGTTCAAATTATAGCCCTGGAGTCAAAACTGGCCTTGCCCCAGGGGGTCATTGATTTTCCTTATATGTATATAGTAAAAAATGATCTCTGTTTTGACAAAGGCTAGAGATTAGATATTTCGCATGAAACATTGTGTAATAGACCTCTACCAACATTGTTAAAATTATAGTCCTTGTGCCAAAATTGGACCCACCCCAGAAGGGGGGAGTCATAGGTTTTTAAGCTCGACTTTTTTTCTTTTTTTTTGAAAAAAAAACCAAGTACATGTAGAGGTATTGTTATAGTCCTGGCGGCGTTGCCGTTGTCGTCCGCAAACTTGTACCTGGATCTGGATCATAACTTTTTATATGCCAGAAAGAATTGGGCATATTATGTTATACCCCCTGGTGTCCGTCTGTATGTCTGCGCTCACAGGACAGTAATTATGTGGCTAGAGGGACAATGTCATTCATTCCGTAATGCTTTTATGCGGCTATTTTCTTTTGTGTGTAGAGAGAACAATAGAGTAGCCACACTATTACTCTCCTGTTAGAATGTCCATCCGCCCGTTAGCAATTTGGTTTCCAGAACATAACTTAAGTTCCATTTGTCCTACAATATGCAAACTTCATAGGATGATTTTCCATATTGGGTAGAAGACCCCTATTGATTTTGGGGTCACAAGGTCAAGGTCACTATTACCTTAAAACTGAAAACAGTTTCCGGAGAATAACTTAAGTTCCATTTGGCCCACAATATTCAAACTTCATAGGAAGATTGTCCTTATGGGTAGTAGACCCCTATTGATTTTGGGATCCCAAGGTCAAGGTCATTATTACTTTAAAACTGAAAACAGTTTTTGGAGCATAACTTAAGTTCCATTTGTCCCACAATATTCAAACTTCATAGGATGATTGTCCATATTGGGTAGAAGACCCCTATTGATATTTGGGTCCAAAGGTCAAGGTCACTATTACCTTAAAACTGAAAACAATTTCCAGAACATAACTTAAGTTCCATTTGGCCCACAGTGTTCAAACTTCATAGGATGATTGTCAATATTGGGTAGAAGTCCCCTATTGATTTTAGGGTCACAAAGTCAAAGGTCAAGGTCACTATTACTTTAAAATTGAAAACAGTTACCAGAACAAAACTTAAGTTCCATTTGGCCCTGAGTGTTTAAATTTCATAGGATGATTGTCTGTATTGGGTAGAACACCCCTGTTGATTTTGGGGTCACCAGGTCAAAGTTCTAGGTCACTATTACCTTAAAACTGAAAATAATTTCTGGAGCATAACTTAAGGTATTACCACTCTAACTGGCACTATAAGGAACTGAAAAATTGATATCATAGGTCAGATATATACCTTAAAGTACACCTGTATTCAAAATTTAAACAAACTTTACCGAACGGAAATCGAGTTATGGCTACTTTTATGAACTGAAGCTAGGGTGTATGAGGGCCCTTTTTCAGAAATGAGTAAACTTTAAATAATCTGCAATAACATTCTAATGAAAAACATTTTCCCTTTAATTTTTGGTAAGAAACATTCAGCTAACAATCAACATAAACAAAATTATGGTTTCTACTCCAAATTTATAAAATATGTATAAAAATGTTACCCTACCCCACCCTTTTTTGTCCCCCGCCTTTTCGAAGAAAAAAGGGGGATATAGAAATAGGCTCTGTCCGTCTGTCCGTCCGTCCGTCTGTCCGTCCGTCACACTTTCGTGTCCGGTCCATAACTTTGTCATTTATGAAAGGAATTTGAAATAACTTGGCACACAATGTTTATTATAATAAAGACGATGTGTTCATGCACAACAACAGACCCCTACCTCCAGGGTCAAGGTCACACATTGCTCATTCAAGGTCAAAATTGCCTATTGAGGGTATATGTCGTGTCCGGTCCATAACTTCTTATCTATGAAGGGATTTTGTAAATACTTGCCATAATTGTTCACAATAATCAGACGATGTGTCATGCGCAAAAACCAGTCACCTACCTTCAAGGTCAAGGTCACACTTGGAGGGTCAAATATTAACATAGTCTGTTACAGGGTATATTTCGTGTCCGGTCCATAACTTTCTTATCTATTGAAGGGATTTTTGTAAATACTTGCCATAATTGTTTCACAATTATCAGACAATGTGTCATGCGGAAAAAGCAGTCACCTACCTTCAAGGTCAAGGTCCACACTTGGAGGTCAAATATTAAAACATAGTCTGTTACAGGGTATAATTTCGTGTCCGGCGACCATAACTTCTTATCTATGAAGGGTTTTGTAAATACTTGCCATAATTGTTCATAATAATCAGACGATTGGATGTCATGCGCAAAAAACCAGTCACCTACCTTTCAAGGTCAAGGTCACACTGGAGGTCAAATATTAACCATAGTCTGTTACAGGGTATATTCGTGTCCGGTCATAACTTTGTCATTTATCAAAGGAATTTGAGGATATACTGGCACCAAATGTTTGTTATAATAAGAACGATGGCAGTGCGCCAACAACCAGACCTGTTACCTTTAGGTCAAGTCAGTACTTGTTCAGTCTTCAAGGTCAACATTGTCTATTTGAGGGTATATGTCATGTCAGTCCATAACTTTCTTATCTGATGAAGGACTTTTGTAAATACTTTGCCATAATTGTAACAATAATCAGATGATGTGTACACATGCGCAAAAAAACCGTCACCTACCTCTCAAGGTCAAGGTCACACTTGGAGGTCAAATACTTACATAGTCTGTTACAGGTCGTATATTTTGTGTCAGGGTCTATAATTTTTCAAAAATAGATCAAAGGATTGTGAAAATACTTCGCACAAATAGTCCACTATAATAAGATATGTCATGTGCAACACCCTGCATCCCTACCTCCAAGGTCAAGGTCACACTTAAGGTAAAAAATTAACATAGTCTGTTATAGGGTATATTTTTGTGTTGAATCTAGAACTTCTTCATAGTTCAAGCGGGGATTTTAAATAACTTCGGGCACAAATAGTCACAATAATAAGACGTTATGTCATGCACAACACCTGCCCCCTAACCTCCAACGGTCAAGTTCACACTTAGAGTCAAAGCTTAACATGATAGATTTTTAAAATTCCGTTGTTTCATTGTTTATTTTTAACAAATTTAATTGTTACATTTGCAGATCTAAGCATTGATCAGTTAATTTTGGAGCTGAATGTCCGAGAATCCATTACCTCAATCTTTTGAAATAGCAACAATTTTATGCTTCATATAAAAACTCCCAGGGGCGGGGACGTTGCGGTTTAACTTCTGTTACAAATTCTGTTTAAACCACGTGGTTTAGACCATTTTCCTATTTAAGGGAGCCTTTTATTTAAATCAAAGGGCTGCAGCTCTAAATGGTATTTTTCTGATTTTGTGCGCAATCTTAAATCATTACTGAACTATCTGTATTGTATTTCCTGTATAAGTTTATTTTTTTAACATAAAATTCAATCTTACGCCAGCGACAGCGTTTTGATTTTCTTCTATAACATTTGAGATTGCATACATTAATGGAATTTTGCATGAAAAAAAAACAGAATGTGCCTCGACTAGGATTTGAACCATAGGCCTCTCACACCCTCAACGAGACCGCTTACCTCTGCCACCACGGCGAAGGGTTATACATATAGTACCTTGAATAAAAACGAAAACATTATAATGTAATTCTAAATTGAGAATTTCATTTTCGTTTTGTTGAATTCCTTATTAATTTTGAGGTATTTTGTTCCCGATAAACCTTTACACACTGATGAAAATAATTTAAACGAAAACTCATTCCGCCAAAACAGTCTGAACATGTATATATCTCCACTACAAACAGTCAGATTTATTTTGTCCTACGCTCTTTGGAGTATTCATTAATCGACATAGCTAAAAATAGCAATTTTCATTGATTTTAAAATGATATCATAGATAATCAAGCTTTACGGAAATAGCCGAACATTTTTCATTGGTAAAAAAATATTCATCCCGCGAAATTTGTGATTGTAACCTCATATTTATGTTGACTAATCTAAAAACTTTTAATGCCGTGTTAATTCGTTAAATGCCTTCATTAAAAATTATTCTTTCTTTTAAATTGCGGGTTTTAAAGCAGTTTGAGTGAGAAACTACTTTGCGTTGTTATGACGTGAGGAAAATTTGTTTTAGGACCGTGAGATGTTAACTATTATTTACTGATCTTCAAGATCAGAAAATACAAAAAATCCTCTTTTAATTTACCCAAATGAAAGTGCCTGTTTTTAAAAAAGTTTCCCTAAATTTTTTAAAAAAAAGTATATTGGTTATCTCTTTTAAAAATATTAAATTACTTTTTACAAATCTAGTTTTGATTTTATTACACTTTGAAAATATCAGGTACCATATTTATTGCTAGATTTAGCATTATTTAGCCAAGAAATAAATAATAAATAAAAAAACACTTTTTCCTACCCAATATGGATGGAGAGATACATAAATAATGTTAAAAGAAAAAAAGAAAGAAAAATAAAGTTGACCCATCTAAGATTTGAACCCATGGTCCTCAGTTTCAATGTAGTTAACAGCAGTTCTAGCCTATTTGAATACTCTTCAAAGCGGAGGATGGTAATACCTTAAGTTCCATTTGGCCCACAATATTCAAACTTCATAGGAGGAATGCTATTTTAAGAATGTAATACTTTATTTAATTTCCATGTCTTACATATGCTTCATCCTTACTAAAAAAAAAAAAAAAACACTTTCGGGCATATAATGCTCCATCTGCGGTGCTTTTGTTAGTTCTTGGTGTATTGTCTTCATACTTGGCCACAACAACCCTTGGGACAAAACCTTTCAGTAACCTTGACCTTCATCCATAAATGACCTTGACCTTCAAGGTCAAATGTCCAAATTTTGCTTGTATTTGGCTGTAACTTAGTTATTTTTGAATGGATTGTCTTCAACCTTGAACATAATAATCTTCAAGGATAGCCTTTTAAAATAACCAGACAGACCTGGATCTTCAATCATAAATGACCTTGACTTTGATGGTCAAATTATTGAAATTTTCATTTTTTTTTGGCTGTAACTTTGCTATTATTGAATGGATCGACTTCATATTATAACAGAACATTATTAAGAACAAGACCTTCATGTTTATATATAAATGCGTATATATATATATATAAATGCGTATATGTATAAATGCTTGTATATGTTTGTTTGTTTGATTGGGTTTTACGTCACACTGACACAGTATAGGTCAAATGCTATATGCATATAGTAAAAACTTATAAAATCTTCTTTTAAAGAACCCAAAGAGCTAGAGCTAAGATATTTAGCATGAAACATCTTCTAATGAGTGTCTACAAAGTTTGTTCAAATAAAATCCCTGAGGTCAAAATTGGCCCCGCCCCAGGGGGTCATTGATTTTCCCTATATGCATATAGTAAAAACTTAAAAATCTTCTTTTAAAGAACCCAAAGAGCTAGAGCTAAGATATTTAGCATGAAACATGTTCTAATAGGTGTCTACCAAGTTTGTTCAAATAAAAGCCCTGGGGTCAAAATTGGCCCAGCCCCAGGGGGTCATTGATTTTTAGCTCACCTTTCACAAAGTGACAGGGTGAGCTTTTGTGATCGCTTTTCGTCCGTCCGTCCGGCGTCCGTCCGTAAACTTTTACTTTAAATGACATCTCCTCATAAACCACTGAGCCAATTTCATCCAAACTTCACAGGCATGTTCCTTTGGTGGTCACCTTTAAAAATTGTTCAAAGAATTTAATTCCATGCAGAACTCTGGTTGCCATGGCAACCAAAAGAAAAAAACTAGAAAAAACTTTAAATATCTTCTCTTAAAAAACCCCAAGAGCTAGAGCTTAGATATTTGGCATGAAACATCTTCTAATGAGTGTCTACCAAGTTTGTTCAAATAAAAGCCCTGGGGTGAAAAATTGGCCCGGCCCGAGGGGGTCTTTGATTTTCCCTATATGCATATAGTAAAAACTTAAAAAATCTTCTTTTAAAGAACCCAAAGAGCTAGAGCTAAGATATTTAGCATGAAACATCTTCTAATGAGTGTCTACAAAGTTTGTTCAAATAAAAGCCCTGGGGTCAAAATTGGCCCCGCCCCAGGGGGTCATTGATTTTCCCTATATGCATATAGTAAAAACTTAAAAAATTTTCTTTTAAAGAACCCAAAGAGCTAGAGCTAAGATATTTAGCATGAAACATCTTCTAGTGAGTGTCTACCAAGTTTGTTCAAATAAAAGCCCTTGGGTCAAAATTGGCCCCGCCGAGGAGTCATTGATATTCCCTATATGCATATAGTAAAAACTTAAAATATCTTCTTTGAAAAAACCCAAATAGTAAGAGTTTAGATATTAAGCATGAAACATCTTCTAGTGAGTGTCTACCAAGTTTGTTCAAATAAAAGCCCAGGGGTCAAAATTGGCCGCCCCAGGGAATCATTGATTTTCCCTATATGCATATAGTAAAAACTTAAAAAATCTTCTTTTAAAGAACCCAAAGAGCTAGAGTTTAGATATTTGGCATGAAACATCTTCTAGTGAGTGTCTACCAAGTTTTGTTCAAATAAAAGCCCTGGGGTCAAATTGGCCCCGCCCCAGGGGGGTCATTGATTTTCCCTATATGCATATAGTAAAAACTTAAAAAATCTTCTTTGAAAAACCCAAATAGCTTGAGTTTACATATTAAGCATGAAACATCTTCTTGTGAGTGTCTACCAAGATTGTTCAAATAAAAGCCCTTGGGTCAAAATTGGCCCCGCCCAGGGGCTCTTTTGATTTTCCCTATATGCATATAGTAAAAACTTAAAAATCTTCTTTGAAAAAACCCAAATAGCTAGAGTTTAGATATTAATCATGAAACATCTTCTAGTGAGTGTCTACCAAGTTTGTTCAAATAAAAGCCCTGGGGTCAAAGTTGGCCCCGCCCAGG
Organism: Ruditapes philippinarum; assembly: GCF_026571515.1. Classification (NCBI taxonomy): domain Eukaryota; kingdom Metazoa; phylum Mollusca; class Bivalvia; order Venerida; family Veneridae; genus Ruditapes; species Ruditapes philippinarum. The sequence goes on from NW_026860827.1 coordinate 47,485, forward strand.
GAATCATTGATTTCCCTATATGCTTATAGTAAAAACTTAAAAAAATCTTCTTTGAAAAACCCAAATAGCTAGTTTAGATATTTGGCATGAAACATCTTCTAGTGAGTGTCTACCAAGTTTGTTCATATAAAAGCCCTTGGGTCAAAATTGGCCCCGCCCCAGGGGGTCATTGATTTTCCCTATATGCATATAGTAAAAACTTAAATATCTTCTTTTAAAGAACCCAAAGAGCTGAGCTAGAGCTAAGATATTTAGCATGAAACATGTTCTAATAGGTGTCTACCAAGTTTGTTCAAATAAAAGCCCTGGGGTCAAATTGGCCCCGCCCCAGGGGGTCATTGATTTTCCCTATATGCATATAGTAAAAACTTAAAAAATCTTCTTTGAAAAAACCCAAATAGCTAGAGTTTACATATTAAGCATGAAACATCTTCTTGTGAGTGTCTACCAAGTTTGTTCAAATAAAAGCCCTTGGGTCAAAATTGGCCCCGCCCCAGGGGGTCTTTGATTTTCCCTATATGCATATAGTAAAAACTTAAAATATCTTCTTTAAAAAAACCCAAATAGCTAGAGTTTAGATATTAAGCATGAAACATCTTCTAGTGAGTGTCTACCAAGTTTGTTCAAATAAAAGCCGTGGGGTCAAAATTGGCCCCGCCCCAGGGGGTCTTTGATTTTCCCTATATGCATATAGTAAAAACTTAAAAATCTTCTTTGAAAAAACCCAAATAGCTAGAGTTTAGATATTAAGCATGAAATATCTTCTAATGAGTGTCTACAAAGTTTGTTCAAATAAAATCCCTGGGGTCAAAATTGGCCCCGGCCCAGGGGGTCATTGATTTTCCCTATATGCATATAGTAAAAACTTAAAAAATCTACTTTTTAAGAACTCAAAGAGCTAGAGCTAAGATATTTAGCATGAAACATGTTCTAATAGGTGTCTACCAAGTTTGTTCAAATAAAAGCCCTGGGGTCAAAATTGGCCCAGCCCCAGGGGGTCATTTATTTTTAGCTCACCTGTCACAAAGTGACAGGGTGAGCTTTTGTGATCGCTTTTGGTCCGGCGTCCGTCCGTCAGTAAACTTTTACTTTAAATGACATCTCCTCATAAACCACTAAGCCAATTTCATCCAAACTTCACAGGAATGTTCCTTTGGTGGTCACCTTTAAAAATTGTTCAAAGAATTCAATTCCATGCAGAACTCTGGTTGCCATGGCAACCGAAAGAAAAAACTTTAAATATCTTCTCTTAAAAAACCCCAAGAGCTACAGCTTAGATATTTGGCATGAAACATTTTCTAATGAGTGTCTACCAAGTTTGTTCAAATAAAAGCCCTGGGATCAAAATTGGCCCCGCCCCAGGGGGTCTTTGATTTTCCCTATATGCATATAGTAAAAACTTTAAATATCTTCTTTTAAAGAACCCAAAGAGCTAGAGCTAAGATATTTAGCATGAAACATCTTCTAGTGAGTGTCTACCAAGTTTGTTCAAATAAAAGCCCAGGGGTCAAAATTGGCCCCGCCCCAGGGGGTCATTGATTTTCCCTATGTGCATATAGTAAAAACTTAAATATCTTCTTTTAAAGAACCCAAAGAGCTAGAGCTAAGATATTTAGCATGAAACATCTTCTAGTGAGTGTCTACCAAGTTTGTTCAAATAAAAGCCCTTGGGTCAAAATTGGCCCCGCCCGAGGGAGTCATTGATTTTCCCTATATGCATATAGTAAAAACTTAAAATATCTTCTTTGAAAAAACCCAAATAGTAAGAGTTTAGATATTAAGCATGAAACATCTTCTAGTGAGTGTCTACCAAGTTTGTTCAAATAAAAGCCCAGGGGTCAAAATTGGCTCCGCCCCAGGGAATCATTGATTTTCCCTATATGCATATAGTAAAAACTTAAAAAATCTTCTTTTAAAGAACCCAAAGAGCTAGAGTTTAGATATTTGGCATGAAACATCTTCTAGTGAGTGTCTACCAAGTTTGTTCAAATAAAAGCCCTTGGGTCAAAATTGGCCCCGCTCCAGGGCTCTTTGATTTTCCCTATATGCATATAGTAAAAACTTAAAAATCTTCTTTGAAAAAACCCAAATAGCTAGAGTTTAGATATTAATCATGAAACATCTTCTAGTGAGTGTCTACCAAGTTTGTTCAAATAAAAGCCCTGGGGTCAAAGTTGGCCCCGCCCCAGGGAATCATTGATTTTCCCTATATGCTTATAGTAAAAACTTAAAAAATCTTCTTTGAAAAAACCCAAATAGCTAGTTTAGATATTTGGCATGAAACATCTTCTAGTGAGTGTCTACCAAGTTTGTTCATATAAAAGCCCTTGGGTCAAAATTGGCCCCGCCCCAAGGGGTCTTTGATTTTTCCTATATGCATATAGTAAAAACTTAAAAATCTTCTTTGAAAAAACCCAAATAGCTAGAGTTTAGATATTAAGTATGAAACATCTTCTAGTGAGTGTCTACCAAGTTTGTTCAAATAAAAGCCCTTGGGTCAAAATTGGCCCCGCCTCAGGGGGTCTTTGATTTACCCTATATGCATATTGTAAAAACTTAAAAATCTTCTTTGAAAAAACCCAAATAACTAGAGTTTAAGTATTAAGCATGAAACATCTTCTAATGAGTGTCTACAAAGTTTGTTCAAATAAAAGCCCTGGAGTCAAAATTGGCCCCGCCCCGGGTATTATTAATTTTCCTTATATTTGTATAGCAAAAACTTAAAAATCTTCTTTCAAAAAACCCAAATAGCTAGAGTTTAGATGTTAGACATCTTCTAGTAATTTTCTACAAAGTTTGTTCAAATAAAAGCCCTGGGGTCAAAATTGGCCCCCCTCAGCGTTGTCAACTATATGTGTGCAGTAAAAACTTCTTTTAAAAAACCCAATGAGCTAGAGCTTAGATGTTTAGCATGAAACATCTTCTTATGGGTGTCTACCAAGTTTGTTCAAATAAAAGCCCTTGGGTTAAAATTCGCCCTGCCAAGGGGGGGGGGGGCGGAAGGAGGGGGTAGATTGTTGTTTTTCAATATATGTGTGTAGTAAAAACTTAACATCGTGAAACATCTTCTAATGGGTGTCTTCCAAGTTTGTTCAAATAAAAGCCCTGGGGTTTAAACTGGCCCCGCTCCGGGTGCCTTTATACAGGTGAGCGACCTCAGGGCCATCATGGCCCTCTTGTCCTTATATATGTATAGCAAAAACTTAAAAAACCTTTGAAAAAAACCCAAATAGCTAGAGTTTAGATATTAAGCATGAAACATCTTCTAGTGAGTGTCTACAAAGTTTGTTCAAATAAAAGCCCTGGGCTCAAAACTGGCCCCGCCCCAGGGGTGTCATTGTTTTTAACTATATGTGTATAGTAAAAACTTTAAAAAATCTTCTTTTAAAAAAACCAATGAGCTGGAACTTAGATGTTTAGCATGAAACATCTAATGGGTGTCTAACAAGTTTGTTCAAATAAAAGCCCTTGGGTTAAAATTGGCCCTGCCGGTGGCCGGGGTGGGGGGGAGAGGTCATTGTTTTTCATTATATGTGTGTAGTAAATTTGACATCATGAAACATCTTCTAATTGGTGTCTTCCAAGTTTGTTCAAATAAAAGCCCTGGGGTTTAAACTGGCCCTGCTCCGGGGGCCTATAGCGAACTCGGCCATCATGTCCCTCTTGTTTATTATACTGATTATTTTCAAAGTGGTTATTGTCAACATCCCAAGTCCGTGAAAACAAGCTAACATGTCCTCCATTAAATGTAAGAAAATAAAGTTTATTTCCGAAATGTAATTAAGAAACTAAATTGTTTGCATTTGAATATTGACTATGATAAAGTAACATTAGATAGTTCCAACCACGTGTAGTTTCAAAATAGCTTAGATAGTCCGTTTCCTTGTATAAAATTTGCTTCAGACTTTGTAAATATTGCATGAAATTCGCAATTTGATTGAATGATAATTGTTTGATATCGATAAATTTGTCACCGAAGTTACGCAAGTATAAAATTGGACTTAAGAATTTACCATAATCACTTAAATCTGATGTGAACTTTTTCAGCATTGTTTCAATTATTTTTCATTCTGGTTATGCTTTAAAGTACATAATTAAATGTGTATGTATAAAGTGTATATACACTTAACGAAACTTATAAGTACCCCAGTTATAGTTTTCAGCATAAATTATGATATGATTAACGCAAATATTTAAAACCTATGCTTTAAAACCTATGCTCATATTTCATAAAAAATTCATTTATAAACATCTCAAACTTAACAAAATAGATCATAAACCGAGATACAAAAAAACCATAAACCAGTACACAAATTCGCACCAGTCTTATGAAGTCAATATCGCGTATGTCTACCGTTTGCGTTAATTACTGCTAAGCACCGTGATCGCATTGACATAATGAAATTTCTAAAATAAGCCGCTAGTTGGTTGTGTAGTTCTCTTTGGTTGGTAGGTGCATTCGGGCCTCTGTAGACACGCCGGCAAAGTTCATCCCATATGTTCTCAATCGGGTTGAGATCGGGCGACTTTGACGGCCAGGGCAGTACGTTGACATTCTGCTGTTGCAAGAGTGCCCGTGTTGTGCGTGCAGTGTGGCTCGTTGCATTAGTGTTGAATAATGGGAGTGGCAACGGGGCGAAGAATTTCGTTCTGGTAACGAACTGCATTTAAGTTCCCTTGAATTGCATGCAACAAGTGGTGTTTTCACGTGGAGTGAAATTCCAGCCCATATCATTACGGAGCCGCCGCCGAACTGATCACGCATCAGCATAACGCTCACCACCGGCGGTACACACGGGTTCTCCCATCATTTCCCTGAACATTGAAACGGGACTCATCGGTAAACAAGAGTTGTGCCCAGTCCGCACGTGTGAATCTCAGATGAGTCCTCGCCCAGCGGACACGTGCACGACGGTGGTGTCCACGCAGTACAATTCCCCGATACGGCCGTCTGGCACGAATACCAACGGATCTGAGGCTCGATCGGACTGTGTTGCTGCTGATTGGCCGTCCGTGAGTCCCAAATGTCGCCCTTGCTGTTTCTACTGCTGTGCGCTTCCGCTGGCGGAGGTGCGATAAAACCATAAACCGGTCTTGTCTGCGTGTTGTCACTTAACCACTGTACTTTGAGACTTCTTCGGGCAACCTAGAAAAAAAACAAAGGATTATAAGGTTCATAATACTGATATGCAACGGGCTTGTCGTAGAAAGCATGCACTGAAATGCAATAAAACGAACAATGGGTATTGAACCACATACCTGCTCATGAGACGCTCTGTGTTTTTATGTTAGGCACATCTACACTCTATACATGTTTATATTGGTCATTATGGTCAGTTGCACGAAGTGCACATGCTCGTTTTCGATTTTGTGTTTTTATGTTAGGCACATCTACACTCTATACATGTTTATATTGGTCATTATGGTCAGTTGCACGAAGTGCACGTGCTCGTTTTCGATTTTCAACGACCACTCTCAAAGTATGGTTTTGCATGGTTAATTCATTTTGAGCAGACGACAAATTGGGGCATTACATATAATCATTATCTAATGTGCATATTTTTAAAATAACACGTGTTATTTACATGTTCGTTTCTTTACTATATCACCGTCACAAAATAGTTTTACCACAAAATAGATTTTAGTTATTACAAAAACTCCTATGCAATTGCAGCAACATTACATCCGAATGTATGTAATATTTTTCTTGTAATCTGTAAAATATTCAACACCGCAGTGTCTCATTTTAGCAACATGAGCAACAAATAAAACTCTTTATTTAGGAAGGAGGAAGTTCTTTCGAGAAGCCTTTCCTAGTTTGTTTGAAACCAGACACGTATTTACAACTTTCGAGTCTATTTTATCCCTTTTTATTGAACCATTCCATTTCTGTCACTGGCAGTCTGGCCTTTCGGTAAAGTAGAGAAATCAAATTATTGTACAGCTTTCCGGTACCTTAGCACGGGGGAGGAAGTGTTACACGAAGGATCGAGTTCTTATGTAGTATATACAGATGTTTTCCGACAAACTCCGTGACAGTTATCACAAGAACTCCTGAACAAGTTATCATAAGAACTCCATCCTTCGTGTAACACTTCCTCCCCCGTGCTTAGGCCTGTATTCCATCTATACGGAAACGTGTGGCGTGAACATGAAGCCCAAACGTGAAAAATCAAACAAACGATTTTCTATTGTGGCGTGAGAGCGACGTGAGCGTTAAAAACGCGAATTTATGACATGTGACATGGGAGCGTGAAACCGATCGCTACATGTAGTGATTTTTCACGTTCACGCACGGTCCTCTGTCTATGCCAGATGCAACAGAAAAACTTATTGAAGCAAAGTAAAGTAAAGCAAAGTAAATGCCCTATTTTGTACGACCCTAAAGGAGTACAGGGGGACACGGACATCAAAGACCGGGTGTTGCAGACAATTGATGTCTCTCTCAACATTCCTATCTTTTGTACACCAAAACAATGTTAATTTAGTTTATGCAAGCAAGCTCATAACAATTCTATTGAAGTTACAAAATTCAACTATTATACCACTCATCTAATGACATATTTTCTTTCTAATAAAAAATGGATGAAATAATTGTTTTCACGCCAACCGAATAAATGGAATAGTGTGAGCGTGAAAACCACGCCTCACGTTCAAGTTTTACGCTCACGCTTAACGTTCACGTCGCGCTCCCGTATGAATGAAATACCTGCCTAAATCAAGAATTGGCACTGCGCTGATTTTATAATTAAAATTGTCCCCCCCCCCCCGCCAAAAAACTCCCAGACTCTCAAAGACGCTTTCGCTGAATGAATATACTTTCCGTTTTAACAGTTCTCACATAAAGACTCCCAGAAACTCAGACTCTTTCGCTTTCTGTTTTAATAGTTCTAAGGTTATCTGCCTTGAATACTGTAACACAAGGCGGAAAGAAGAACATTTTAGCTTATAAAGTTCCATTTTACTGTTTTAAGAAAAAAAATAAGTAGTCCGGAATTCCCTCTAATATACCAACGTTTAGGCTGAACAACCTTCTCTGGGGTACATAAATAAGTAATAAACTAAACACAGGAATTCATATGACGTCAAAACTTAACAACACGTTTGGCGTAATTATCACTAACAGGATCATTTTCGTCGTATCGTTTTATTCAGGGAATAGGCATAAACACATACAATGCTAAAAGCTTATTATTTCCAATGGGGTCCATTTACTGTAAAATTATCACACTAACTGAATAAAGAAGTTAAATAAATGACAATTTTTGAAAAATTGTTCAACAATCAAGACATATTTTCAATATATTAAGACACAAACAAAACGAATTAAATTAAACTAAAACATTATCAAGTACAACATAATTACAAAACCTTATCATAAGTTACACATCAATTTTATAATAAGTTAACATATTATTCACTTGTTTATCATTTTCATTACTTCAAAAAGTTTAACTTTCGTTTTAAATGTTTGGATATTGTAGTAAAGAATTCCAGTCTGTTATGGCATTGTAGAAAAATGTGTTTGTAACATGAGAATCATTTTGAGGCAAAACAAAATTATTAGATCTTAACAAAAAGATACCTTTAACAATTCCTTTAAATTATGGCTTTTGTTGTAATAAACTTTATGAATGTGGTTGAGTCTTAACTGTCTAACTCTATCATTGACATTTAATATTTTAAGATCAGACAGAACTTTATTTGTCACCCAAGTCCTTGGGTATAGTCTTTTATAAAGCGCACAACCTTATTTTGAGCTACTTGAAGTTTATGCTTCAGTGCCTTACCAAGTTTTTGAAGATCAAAATGACAGCAAAATGACACATCAAAAACATAACTGTTTCTTCCGATAAACAATTTTGTTCCTATACAGCATCCAATCTTTTGCATTAATATCATGAGCCAAACTTTTACAAGCGAGTTCTTGGGTCGAAGCATAGAATTGTCAGAATCGACTTAAATTAAATTCATCGTAGGCAATACATATACATAGTTATTCCGAATCGTCGTTAGTATCTTTCTTTCAAAACAACAATTTTGAATCAATTTAGGATAAAGAAATCATGGAATATGCTAATTTGTACATAAAAATTTGACCAAAGTTAACACTTTAAAAACAGTTAAATTCTAAATAATTCAGCTGATTATTGCAGATATCAATAACGATCTCAAATTAAATAATAGACCGTTCTTGATGGGGTATGTTTAATTTCTCTATTTGCATCTCACTAGTAATTTGTCAGTTTTTTCATGTTAAATAATGATTCTCTTACACCCTACACAATGCAAGTTTGTCCTTGTAAGGTAGCAGTACATTTGTAACCTCAACAGCAATATTCGCTTCCATGAGGATTTTGTTGGAAAATTACAATTTGCAAAATATGAATTCAAAAAACTGTTCAGCTCGTATTTTTGAACACAAAAGCCAGGCGATCAATTTGCGGAGATGGTAATGAGGGCTTCACTTTTTAGCATACTGCATTTTAGCATACATGCTTTGATAGCAACCTTCACATCTTGTGAATAAGTTAAAATATTTTTTCCAGGACCATTTGTAGTCTCCTCATTCATGGATGGATAACTGTAACAAACATTATGTGGAAACACATATAAATCAAATGATGATGATTATGATGACATTTATACTTTCAAAGAATGCAGCAGTCATTTGTAAATCGCTTAGCAGTTGTTTTTTTTTTCTAGAATTATCTCAAAACTTGTTATAATCACAAATCCATCTACATGAAGCGAAATTGGATGAGCATGTAGGAACAGAAAAGAACAGACAGAAATTTTATTTCGTAACGTATACAATACAGTATCTTGTTACATTACACATATCAAATATTATAAATAGATAAATACATGATAAAATTCAAAGATTTACAGTATATTGAAGAGTGAACATATTTTGCTGTAGAAAAAAAATGATATAAAATAAATCAGAATAATTTCATTTTTAATATCAGAATATCAGAATATTAAAATATAAACATTACTAGCGAAGGCTTAACGTTTACAATATCTCTGAAAATAATAACAACATTTAGTATAACCTAAGCTTATCATATCTTTCCTTTGACTATTTACAAAATGAATAAATTTACATAAATGTAATAATATAGACTTTTCACATGACTGAAGTAATTCTGTCAATAAAACTTCATCAATGGTCAACCAAATTGAAATACATGAACCACAGCTATCTTTAATTGCCCACATCCATAACTCTTTCAATTCTTTTTACAAAGTATTCTGTTTCCAGAAACTTCCTCATTTCCGAAGCAGTCTTGCGGGGATATTAATCATATGGATATATATCATGAGAAAATACAGGTTAAGTTCGAATTGGGTTTTCAATGATTTTTTGACAGAGTTATGCCCCTTGATGAAATTTTCAGTTTCCACCATTATCTCCCGAACGGTATTGCACATTCAACTCAAATTTGGTAAATGGATATGGCAAAGAAAGGTGCAGATCAAGTTCGTATTTGGTCATGGTTTGATGATTTTTGGCAGAGTTAGGCCTCTTCCGAATTGAAATTTTCTTTAAAATCATGAAGTTTTCCCAAAAATATTACCTTAAAGCCTTATTAAAACTGTCCCGCGGTTAAACCGGCGAACCGGGGAGGTGGTGTTTTTCTGAAAGAATTAAATTGCGATGACACATTCCAGACAAAGCCAGTGTATTTCCGGTTAAGATATTGTCTGATTGTAAAATTGGTCAAAAGAATAAATATTATTACATGACAAAACATTTAGTAACAACATGTATCAAGCCTAGGGGTGTCAAGGTAAGTAAAAATGCTTAACTTTTTTTCTTCACAACTTTATAACTCATCCAGAATTTTACTGTAATTGAGTCTTAAATTTTGCAGAGAAAAAAGAGTCTGTCGAGGAAAAGCTCCTATTATTAAAACTCTTTGAGATCTGAAGCAGATGTGACTTTGTTTCTACAAAGTAGTGCAGCATTGGCATTACTGCCATGGTTGAAAATTTAACCATTAAATATGGACGATGAAAAGTATAAAACTCTAGTCATAAGTGCTTACCTTAATCTGAAACATGTTAAAATTCTGTGTTTATAATAATTTGTTACAATATGTACAGTGGGTGAATCAATTCTGCATTTACAGTAATAATGTTCTATATGGTATGGTATGGTCAGTGCTGGAAATTACATATTATTATAAACACAGAATTTTAACCTTATTTTCATATGTTTTCATATATGCAGTATCATTTTCTCCTGTGTAAAATGTACAAAATATAATTTTAGAAGATACCTTTTCAAGATAGCTTGGTCATATTTTCTAACTTTATATCATCAACTGATAAGAATGTTTTTTGGCCCGCCATGATAATGGATTGCATGTTGCATATAGTGTTACCGTTACAGCTATCGTCCGGCCCCGTAACTCTGCCATGCATCAGGAGAATTTAATCATTTTTCACAAATGTTGAGCATGATGGGAGGATGAATCACACGCAAGACAATATATTCAAGGTCACAAATGTCAGCTGTTAGAAAATTTTGTCCAGTCCTACATCAAGAGATTTGGATGGTATGTTAGGCGTATCACCTAGACTCTTAGCTCTAAGGTCAAGATAATTTGTGAATTCCCGGGATCTCTATATATCTAATACGCATATACGATCCCGGCTCTTCTGGTGGTCAATTCCAAGGAAAATACGATCCCGGCTTTTCTATATGTCATATATATCTTAAGATTTTAATGTGATATTCTAAAATCAATTAACGATTATCAGAATTGTTCCAGAGGGTAGTGACTAAGCAGAAAATCCTTATTGGTCCAGACAAAACAGAGAGTGTATTGGTGCTCAACCTGGCTTATACTACATGTAGGATGTTGGTAAAATGTAGACTGTGTTTGATTTTCTGCATGTACACCATTATGTGCACTCCACACAGTAACAGCATTTTTTCAATTTACCTCGAAGGGTTTGGCTTTAAGAAACATATCCTATTCTTGATGTTTTCTTACAGGTTAAGCTCTAGCAAATTGTTTGAGTCATTTTGCCCGTTTGGTCATCATCTTTTTTCCGTTTTTCATTCAGAATAACAGAATAACAGTATTGATGCAAAGCATCCAAGGCGACGCCAAAATATATTTGATCAAGACTTGCACCTAAATATTTAACAGAAGATGTGTCCATAATTACCTGGAGGCTAGGACCCTGTTTTAATTGAAGCTTAAACTCAAAAGAATGTCTTGCCAAGAATGCAAAGACACCTTCGAGAGAGAATTTCTTCAGATTTGTTTTACCAGATTTTTACCCAAGTCATCAGCGTATAATAAATATTGCTTTGGGTTGCAGACATGTAATTGAAATCTTACATTATCTCTGTTTTTAAACTATTGAAACCATGTAGTAGAACTACTTTCAATCCGTATTGTCTCCGAGGTTATTATAGGAATAGCCGAGGCAGTTCCGAATGCATAAAATACGACAAATGAACCACTTTATGGTATATTCATCTGGCGCACGTTTACATTTTGTTCCAGAGGGTTGTGACTAAGCAGAACATCCTTATTGTCGGTTTTCATGAGACCCAAAGTTGTGGTAAGTTTGAATCCCAAATTATTCAGAAAATTACTATTACGGTTCACTAATCAGGGAAGCGGTCGGATGGCTCAGCCAGGAGAGCCGAAGTTCAGCATTTAGGTCAGGCTGCACATCTTTCCCTGTGACAGTTAAAAAAAATGGAAGTGTTTCAATGAATGAGAAAAAAACATTCCTTTTTTAGTGAGTTAAGTATGTAAGGGAATTTGGAGGGAAAGCTGATGCAAAATATTTGTCAAAATTGTACATCAAATCTCTAATAAGTGTTGTACAACTTAATCCTACCGGCTGTTGAGACCTTAGGTAGAAATTTACTGAAAATTCTCAAATCATTGCACACTGAATCAACAAGTCAGAAAATAGTAAAAATAACACTGTTACAGTGTCTTGACAGCCAAAAAAGACTAAAAAACGTCTTCTAATTTGCTCGCAAGGAATAATCTTTTATAACAAAATTTCTCATTAAAAATGATTTAAGTAGGGTGTCTTTTATTAGTTTAAACAATATTTGTTTCCAAAATTTTCAAACACAAAATGAGATATATTCAACAAAAATCATAGAAGATATAGAAAGTAGAGGTTTAATTCAGAGTGGGTTGGAAAGGATGGCGTCTGAGTTGTCAAAATAACGTGTAATATTTTGAGATATTAATTTACAAATAAAGTGATAAAATGAGCGAGGCTCAGTGTTGAATAATTTTGATGAAGTTGTTCTGTAACGTGAAAACGTTAAGTGGAGACATTATGTTTTTTTTTTTTTGGACGCACCTAAAAATTGTGTTTTGTTCAAAGCCATATAGTAGATTTTGTACAGTTAGTCCATGACAAAAGATTTGCGAAAAAGAGTCTGATTATCATTTACATAAATGAAAAAGAGGCCCTTAGATACCAGCTAAACTCCAGTGAAGTAAGAGGCCACGGTACCAGACCCGATTAAATATAAACAAAAGACCATTCTAATTTCTTTGTCATCATCAAGGGCTTTCTATATTAATAGAAATGGATATCAGTTGGTTAATGATGTTAATAAACCTAGAGTAAATTTCAGAAAGAATATTGTTCGACGTCGATATATATTTATTTCCTTAAGTATAGTAATTTCACAGAACAAAACGGCCACTCTCGTGAACATGATATACTTTGAGCACATTTTAATTGGATTTGAACATGCTGGTCTAACATTTCCAGGCCAATTCCCGACAACGATTTCCATGCCGCTAAGCCAAACCATGATTTCTGACAGAAATGCAAAACAATATATGACGTTTAAAAAAGCAATTTATGGATTAAATGTATGGCCACAATTACCAAAAACAACTGCGAGAAAATATCAATCAATTTCTACAGATACATCTTCTCAATAGATGGCATTTCTCCGGATTCAGCCGAAAGAGAAGAGTAAAGATCATTTCGGCACATTTATTGCAGTGAGAGATGAGTGATATATTTGTTTGCACGTAATTGATGTATGTCTCCTAACAATTTTTAACAAAAAACCCGGGGAACATAATCGGATACATGTGTAGCAACAAAATAGCAAAACGGGGTAATCGCGCCGTATTAATTTAATTTCGTTTGTATCCAGGTCTTCACTGGCCACAACGCTCTTCTCTGTTCCAGGAGAGGACATTATTGTAGGAGATGTTCAGCTGTTTGGTTGTCAAGTCCACAGGAGCACTTGGGAGAGGCAGCAAGATTTAGTTTGAACAGTATTATGTGCGTTTCGCCTGTTATTACCTGTGCGGAGCATTAAGGTAGTTACTTGGTCCTTCTTGTCCAGGTAGTGGTAGTCATACTGGCACCTCATTACTGCTTTAATTGTTGTGGTCTTCTCCTTGTGGTTCATGGACTGACCACATTCCGCCTAATCATTTATCAGCCTAATCATTTCGAGGGATGCTGCAATGTGCGAAGATCCACTGGCTTCCATGAACGTTCTGGTTTGGGTGGCCCCAATTCTCTTACCAGTCTAAGGATTCCATGCCTTTCCAACGGAAACACCAATAGCCTCTAACCTTGAAGGATTTTGGTTCCTGAAGGTTCCAGCTCTGCTATCTTGTTTTAGAGCCCTTCATTCATCCAATGCACAATTTTGCTGCTTGGGTTTCTTTGTGCGGCCAGTAGTTGTTCTTCCTCGTCTCCTGGTCAAGGTGTGTGACCTCGAGTAGCTTTTGGCGGACTATGTCGAGGCACAGAACGCGGAGGCACCTCAAAGAGGCAGCGCCACATCGATGTACTTGGTTAGACATGATAGATATAGGTGTAAAGTGCATAATACTGTGGTTCGTTAGAAAGCGCCATATATCTGACTTCAGCTCTCTGGGGTACCCCAACCCCTTGCCATGACTGGGTAAAGCCGCAAGGCAGCGGAGGTATGGAGTTTGCCACAGGACCGCCTTCGCCCCTTCAGTGGTAGCAGTTCCGCCGGACCAGAGTGACTTTGTTGTCAGAGGTTATTTGGAGTTTTTGTAGGAAATGGGAGTTTGCCATTGCCAGTGATGTCAACCTTGGAAGGAGATTGACATTTACCTTTTGATCCGAACATCGATAAAAAGTTGGGGAAAACGGTTTTCAATTGCGCATAGTCACAGGAGAACAAAAAAGAAGAAATTATTTCTTAAAAAAGAATAACTATTTTATTGAATAATAAGTGAAACAATAAAAAAGTCCGCGTGTTTTGGACTGAATTTCAATCGTCTGGCATCACAATTTAGAACAAAACATGTTAAACGTGAGGTTTACGAAGTAATATGAAATTTAACTTTACAATATATTATTGAAAACGGAGAAAAACATCGTTATCAATCAGTATTCATATTAACAGACCCTGAAAAAATATTTGAAAGTATTTTAATATTTTAAGTATTTTAGTATTATAAGTACTTTGCTTATGAAATAAATTACTAACAATGATTTCGGACAATTGGATCAAAAACCAACAAAAATTAAGTATCAAAACATGTTTCGCTTCATTCAGTTTCCTCAGTTGATACATAAAGGACGTCTACGTTTAAAGACGTCACATTGGACGCGTAAAAGAAACGTTATTAAATTACAATAATATAAAACGTCTATACTGTTTAATACAATATGTGCATATGTTTAAATGTAATTTTTGTACATTCTTTTCGAAAATAATTACATAAAATAACTGGATCAATTTGCCGTGGCCATAGAGAAACTAGGCTAGTAAATAATTACAAGTATGAAAATAACAGTTATTTATGTGAAAGTTTAGAATTTCGAAAATGTGCTTGTTGAAAAAAGGAGATAATAATTTTGAAACATCGTTATCAATCAGTATTTCTTATAAAGCTTATCAAATAAAATGAAAATGATCTATCTTATTATCTATTCAAGTATTTTGCTCAAAATTAAATACCACAAGGATGTCCTTTAATTTAAACTGCATTAAGAAACAGCATTTAGGAAAAAAGGAAATAGATCTTAACAAGCAATTACTATAGGAATTATATCAAACACTTTCCTATATCTTTGACATTAAGATATAGTATTTGCGTAAGTTCATTGCTGAATTTATTGCACTCGTTGAATAAAATAAAATTATGCTCGCATAATATAATTTTATTTAACTCGTGCAATAAATTCAGTATTGAACTTACATTCATTATATACATTCAGAAAAGTGACCATAACATGTAGACACAGTTAAATGATACAAAATTGTGTGTGCAGTATCATACATTCTATTTTCTGTAAAAAGAGTAAATATTATAATAAATTCTGTAAATATTTTCTGTAAAAACGTCATATTATAATTTTCCTATATTAATTCGTTTTTATAGTTGCATGTTTTGACAATTTCTCAATTTCTGTAACATTTTTGCATCGGGTGTGGAAATGAAGAGTAATGAATGTTAAAGCATATTATTTGAGAAATTAAATTCAATTATATTCTTTTTTTTTTATACAAGACTCGATGCGTTCGCGGTATCAGAATTTTGAGAATGCGTGCGCATAGTATAATCACCTTGGGGTTAGTTAACCAAAAAAGTCTAATCATACACTTATACATTTTTCACAATATTGCGTAAGTGTATATATAAGTGAATATATTTTGGGATTATTTCATTAACGCCGTTGATTGACTGCTTTAAATTCAGCGCCTTTAAATGATACACTGATTTTGTGCTAATGAAGAGGGAACATGCAGCGTGTTTTTTTTTTATGTAAACTCTCATTTTTTCTAAAATGCATATCGAAGTGACAGATGTAAGAAATGTAATAAACCGGTAATGTCGCCGTATAACAAAAGACCATTGGGGTGCATGCTTTCCATGCTACCAAAGGAGTCATGAAACAATGACTTTTCAAATAATGATAAGAAACGGTGCTTAGCTGAAGTAAATATTATATATTATATAACATTGTTTTCAATATAGTAGCAAGAAAATGGTGATAGTATAATATTTAAAAAATACTTACGCCATTTATTAATTAAAAGTATCAAATAAAATGAAATTTAACAACATTGCATTAGTGAAAAAATGCTATGCCAATTGTTTTCCAACACGCTATATTATTTTCCGATTTGTTTGGTATATGTTGCAAAACAAAAGTTATAGCGAATAGCAGAGGAATAGCGAACACCTTTATGCATTATGATAACAAGGCTTTAAATATGAGAACGTTGCCTTAGCATGCTTGTTCTCGTAAGAAATTAATGGGAGGAATTTTTCATTGCAATGGACATCAAACATCATAAACTTAATAATAATGTATGTTTTATAAATTAGATATGGCCAATATTGTTCAAATGTTCATTAAGCATATTATATTTGTTTCACCTTCTATCTCTTCATTATGATTTTTTAGCAACTTAGCTCTCGTCTATGGTGTGTTATATATTTTTCCTGTCTAAAACAACACATTTGGATCAGATATTGATTCAATAATGTAAAAAGGAGCATAGTAATTTAATAAAATGTTTTGAACGATCTATAAGTTTACGATCTAAAGCTTTGATCTAAAGCTTTGATTTTTAATTTTTTATATGTTAAAAACATACTGGGAAAAAAGTGATCACTAATACAATATACGGGAATGAATTTATCAATGATAAACAAGCTATTCATTGTAATACGTGTTATTGAGTCATAGCAAATTTTAAGAGAATCATGCCATCTTTTATTTGTAAATTGGCTTGACTTCTTTCTGGGAATGTAGTTAACGCCAAGAATATGAGTTCAATCAACTTTATTTAGTAACTGTTCAAATGTATCAATCCATAATTGACAACTATCCGGCGGCCTATAAACAAACATTACTGAGAACAGTTTAGTATTATTATATTTTATGTGAATTTAGATTGATTTATCTATCCTTTTTACCTTTTCTGTTTTTCCTTTCACTACTAAAATTATTTATTTATCATTTACTTCTTCGGTCAGAAAAGCCCTCGTGTATTGAACAAGAAAAAAAAACATCATCATATCGCACTATCGTAGTCCATCATCATAGCAACAGGATCGTCATAATTAATTCTAACATCATCATGATGATTAATATCGGCATAGGTTCGGTATAGTTATTTATTATCATGAGTAACGTTTTTATTTTTGTCTTGCATAACTAAACTTTCATATATGAACTTTCAGTTGTACAAAAAGAAAAATCATCATTATCATATTTCACCAAATGCAGGGAATATTTGAATTTATCATTTGTCTGAAATCTGCTATTGGATCTTCGCAAATTCACTTACAGTTCTAGTGTGGCAAACAGGAGATTTAGTGAAATCTCACTCCATGAATTTTGGCTATCCCGTATCTAGAAAAACTCTAAAAACACACACAAGAACCTTTTTTTATTTAAGACCGGGTAAAAAATTATACAACTGGAAAACCCAGGCAATATGCAAAATAAATTGAGCTACATCCTGTATGGTTGTAATTTTGGATTCATTTTAGTCAGCCGTTGGTGAGAAAAAAAGATAAAACAAAAAAAAGTGATATTTATTTCTAAGTTTCTAATGTGACTAAAGTGGACATTTTGGTCTGATGACAAGAAAACGCAAAAAGTCGAAAGCATCGCCAGGCGAAAAGAAATTAAACATTTCGAACAAACGGCGCGAAAAATAAACAAAGGACAACATGGATAACGATGAAGGTCAGAAATATATGCTGAGATAGCTCAAAAAATAAATAAATGTGGACGGACGCCGGACACAAATGAGCAATATATTATCCGAATACCTCACAATATGTTGGGTATATGAATTCACAAAAGATAAACCAAAACCCCACTCAGTCCAGTCCTTTGGTGGCAATTATCTTGTTTCAGTTCTTTTGCACATAAAAAACAAAATTAGCCAATTCTCAAAATTCTCGATTTTTAGAAATAAGTTTTGGACACTTACATGGAAAAAATGAAAAAGTTTGAAAAAGATCATAAAGAAATGGAAAACGCGTTTATTCCGCAGTATAAGTTTCTCAGGCTACCAGAGGAAACACGCAAATTGCGAGGAATTCATTTCATCCAAGATATTTGATCTATAACGCCACGGAGACAATACGGTTGTAGCTCTCATAATTTAATTTTGAGTTCATTTTAAAAGAGAAAGATAGGGATGCATGGTTAGAATAACTATAGTGAACTAATCATCAAAACGACATTTTTAATCAATTATCAGGATATTTGGATCAAAACTGCATCAAAAGTGTTTACAAGATTTTTCTACTTTTAGCTCCTATGACCTAACTTTTCACCGGAGATGACCCATCTTCGAACTTGACCTGTATTTCATTGAGACAAACATTCTGACAAAGTTTGATGATGATCCAATGAAAACTGAGACTGCTCCAATTGTTGACGACGAACGAAGCACAACGCCTGACATAGCCCCATCACTATACCTCACCTTGACCACTTCGTGATCATGACCTAAAAATCAGTTATGCAATTTAAAGTTTTTACTATATACATATAGGGAAAAACAATGACACCCCCTCTTCTGATGCCAAGTTTGGTTAAGGAATAAATATAGTACTATATAGATCCTGTTTTCATTTAAATGCATTAAACCAAAAGCAACTTCTGGACAAAAATACACTGTACTGTTGTTTTGTAGATTATGAATTTCTATGACTTAAAATCGTTTAACTTTGTTTAGTAAACGTGTTACTGAGTAAACGTGTTCGTGTTGCTCTGCAACTGGAAACTTGAATTCTATTTTATTTATTCGAGTTTTACATTTTATTTGTCTTGTTTCAAACTGACTGAAGCCAGTTTTCTACTTTTAGTTTGAGTCACCTTGACATAGACTAAGCAATTCTAAATGAAGTCTTTTTACACCAAGTTTCATAGAAATATCTCATTCCAAACTCAAGTTATTGACAGGAAACTGATTTCCTATTTTAGTAACAATGATCTTGGCCCAAAAGCAATCCAAAGTAAGGTCTTTTTATATGCTTCGCCTTGCTATAAACCAAGTTTAATTGAAATATCTTATTCCCTTGAGAAACAGAAGGAATCACTATACAGGAAAAAACAAAGGGCCATAATTATGGAAACAATAGCCACCGTTCGACTTTTTCCTTTTTCTTAAAGCAAACAAATAAACGGTTTAATATTAAACAAATCTTAAGTTCCTTTCTATAATTTTAATAGGTCTGTCTACTCACACTAGTTTTGTCGAGGTATGAATCTTTTCCATAGTACGAATCCTTTCAAGAATAACAATGTTGAGAAAATTTAATCAAAATTCATCATTTGACGTGAAGAATCTTATATATATGTTTATAAGAAAAATAAAAATAAATCAACTAGAAGGGCTTTTGTCACAAAAACATATATCTCCAATACTAAGTATGGTGGTCACTCATGTGAAGATTCATTGAAATCCCACCATTTGTTTTTTGAGCTGTGAAGGCAGCGAAGCAGAACGTGCCAGTGATGTGCACAACCTTGGAAGGTACTCATAATTACTGTAAAGTTTGGTTGAAATCCTTCCAGTAGTTGGGGATGGATGTACGTTCCAAATTAAATGGACTTAGGGGCTATTTCTTTTATCATGGCCCCTTATTCTGTCTTTTGTTATTCTCTTTTGTTCTGTATTTAATGGCACGGACAACCGGACGGACATCCGACCGATTAGGAATTTCTTTTGTTTTCATGGATACCAAAATAAATGAAGATAGTGATAAAAAACGAAAATGTAGTAGTGACAATACATGTAGCGGTTTATTGAAAAATCCTAGTAATGGCCGCTCGCCGCAGGGTGATATAACCATTGACAACAGTTCAAACGTTATTGATCTAATACACCAAGCTAACACTGTGCTTTTCAATGATATTCTGTGTTCGAATCGTGTGAAGCTGAAATGGCTACGAAATGTACCAAAGAGGTAAAAACGCCTCCTATTTCCACATCTCAATCTACTAGTACCTTGAATATTCCTATCTCTACAGATTCTTCACCTACAGACGCTGTAATAGACTACCTAAAGCGTATAGAAACCAAATTAAATCACGTAGATCAAAGATTAAATACTTTAGATACGCTAGAAAAAAAGGTCAGTAATTTTGAATTAGACTTGAAAAAACTTTGGATTTTTGTGCATGATCAAAACAAACGCATCGATCAGAAGGTTTCGGATATTGACCAGCGTGTTGATAACCTTGAATTTGCCCTTGGCCAAGCACAAAGTGGAATTACTGAAATGCATAAAGATGTTTTATCGTGGAACATTAATGGATTGAATAAAAATAAACTTGAAGACAGTGATTTTATTAATAAACTTTCAAACTATGATATAGTTTTCCTGTTTGAGTCGTGGGGTAATAAAAACTCGGACTTTGAAATTAATGGTTATAAATGCTATAACTTTTATCGTAAGTTTCAGAATCGTCGAGCAAAGCGATGCAGTGGAGGCGTAGTTGTATATATTAAAAACAGTATAAGTAAGGGTATTAAAATAATTAAAAATCATTTCGACACAATTATATGGCTACAGCTAAATAAATCTTTTTTTCATACATATGATGATATATTTATTGCAGGTGTCTATATCTGGGTCGATGGGTCACCGGCGTATAACTGTATAAATGATAATCTTTTTGATATTATACTAAATGACGTCTATTGTTATGAAACAGAGGGGATTATATATTTGATAGGTGATTGGAATGCTAGGGTGGGAAATGGGGACAGGAAAGACTGACAGACCTGTACATTTTGTAGATAATGATTACTGTGATGAAAATGATAGTCAATACGAGCGAATCAGTATTAAATGGAACAGTGACCTCCGTGATGATTTTAGGCATAGTCTTATTTCTATGTTACCGAAAATGAATAGCAATACTGATTATACCGACTTCAGAAATAAATCAGAAATGAACAATTGTATTGAACAATTTACGAATATTATAAATGATGTTGCTGAACCACTGTTTCACAAACATTATGTTGTTACGCCTCGCTTTAAAAATGAATATTTTATTGAATCATCAGATATACTGATGTCACTTTTATAGAAATTTTTAACGGTATATTGGATAACGGTGTATTTCCAGATGAGTGGATGAATGGTATTATCGTTCCTTTATTTAAGAAAAATGACCCATGTCACGTAAAAAATTATAGAGGTATTACTTTAGTGAGTTGTTTTTCAAAGATATTTACAGGGGATTTAAAAAAAGGATTTCTGATTGGGTTGAAAATAATAATGTTGTTAGTGATGCCCAGTTCGGTTTTCGTAAGAATCGTTCAACTATTGATGCAATATTTGTATTAAATGCTATTGTTAGTAAAATTTTAAATGAAAATGAAAGACTGCCATGTGCTTTTATCGATTTTAAAAAAGCATTGATAGAGGTATTACTTTAGTGAGTTGTTTTTCAAAGATATTTACAGGGGATTTAAATAAAAGGATTTCTGATTGGGTTGAAAATAATAATGTTGTTAGTGATGCCCAGTTCGGTTTTCGTAAGAATCGTTCAACTATTGATGCAATATTTGTATGCTATTGTTAGTAAAATTTTAAATGAAAATGAAAGACTACCATGTGCTTTTATCGATTTTAAAAAAGCATTCGATAGTGTATATCGTAATGGTCTGTGGTTTAAACTTTATAATGTTGGACTCAGAGGCAAAACGTTAAATATTTTACGAAGTATGTACTCTAAGGTCATGTCAGAGGTTGTAAAACATATTCAGATTATTTCGAATGTTAAAACAAGGGGAGGTAATGTCCCCTTTACTTTTTTCATTATTTTTAGAAGATTTAGAGTTATTTCTCCAAGATGATGTAAACTCTGGTATTAGTTTTGATGAAGTTGCTTTTATACTTATGTTATTTGCAGATGATATATCTTTGGGACTTCTGACTTACAAAAGAATCTTGATTTATTATTCACGTATTGCAGTACTTGGGGATTAATCCGGATAAAAGTAAAATTGTTTTTTAGAAAACGTGG
Organism: Ruditapes philippinarum; assembly: GCF_026571515.1. Taxonomy (NCBI): domain Eukaryota; kingdom Metazoa; phylum Mollusca; class Bivalvia; order Venerida; family Veneridae; genus Ruditapes; species Ruditapes philippinarum. Next base: position 69,514 of record NW_026860827.1, read on the forward strand.
GCCTTTAAAGCATGATGAAAAATGGACTTATAACAATATGCATATAGAAGTGGTTTCTAACTTTAATTACCTTGGCACAGTTTTTAATTATACCGGAAATTTTAACCTAAATCAGGAAATTGACTGGTAAAGGCTTAAAGGCATTAAATATACTGCTTGCTAATACCAAAGGCATGTCATTAAAGCCAAGCACCCTTTGTCCAACTATTTGATGCATTTGTTGGCTCCGTGTTAAATTATGCGAGCGAGATATGGGGTTTTAGCAAAAGCAAAGACATTGAGAGAATTCATTTAAAATTCTGTAAGTCAATACTCTATAAACAAAGTACTAGCACTATGGCTATTTATGGAGAGCTATGCAGATACCCGCTGTTCATTAACAGGATTGTCAGGATTGTAAAATACTGGCTAAAAATTGTAAACAGTGAAAATATTATAGTTAAAAAGATGTATGAAATAATGTTAAATGATTGTCAAAGAGGCAAGGTAAATTGGGTATCTAAAGTAAAATCTTTGTTAGAAAATAATGGATTTTTATATGTATGGAACAATCCTGATATTATTAATATTAAAACGTTTCCTTCGTTATTCAAACAAAGACTAACGGACCAATGTGTTCAGGCATGGACTGCCACATTGTCTGTTAGTTCAAGTTTATGTACTTATAAATTATTTAAAAATTCTTTTAAATTTGAATATTATTTAGAAAACATTAAACATAAACTTCGTATTCCATTGACTAATTTAAGGCTATCTTCTCACCAACTACAAATCGAAACAGGTCGCTATGGTAATAATAGAACTGAACGTAACCAAAGACATTGTATGATTTGTAACAGTGGTGACCTAGAAGATGAATATCATTTTATTTGTATCTGTTCAGCATACAATCAGATTCGAAAACGTTAAATTAACAAATTTTATTTTTACAGACCAAGTGTTGTTAAATTTATAGAACTGATGCATTATGTAAACTATTCTGTTGTAATTAAACTATGTAAATTTAAACGAGAAGCATTTATAATAAGACAAAACATTGTAAACAACTATACTTAGAAGTAATTAAGGCTACTTCCTGTAATCACTTACATGTGTATTAATTTAATATAATAATTTCTACGTTATTTGGTATTGTACAATAATTATAATAATTATTGTACTGTGGTGTAAATGTATTGTAAAAATGTCTGTGTTAAATGATTATCATATGTTCATGCGCTCACATATTGTTGTAATTGTACATAGTTCATCCTCTTGTATATGCTCATTATGCTTATTTGTTTTCAGTGAGTTTAATCATTCATGTCTTTTTTTTGTATTTGTCATGTGTAATATGTATTTATGTTAATTGTATCATGTAACAAGAAACATAACTTGTTTACGTTAATTAATAAAGAATCTTGAATCTTATTCGGTAGTGCGGACGGACAACTGGACGTTCTAACGGGACAGTAATTATGTGGCTACTCTATTGTTCTTTTTAGCCACACAAGAGGAAATAGCCACATAAAAGCATTACGGAATGAATGACATCAAAGAGAAAGAACAATTACCTTTTGTCCCTCTAGCCACATAATTACTAATTCGTGAGAGCGGAAGAACAGACGGAAAAAAATTTTGGGAGACATAAATATGAAAGTGGGCAGAGTCAAAACTCATACTTAATTTGAGGGAGTTCTTTCGCCAATTTGTTTAAAAAATCTGATAAATAAATAACTTTCATAGTAACGTCATACTATAGTTTTGGATTAAAAAATATCAATACCACAGTATATTAACAATTTGAACCCCAACCGGATCTTGTGAGAGTCAAAACTCATACTTAATTTGAGGGACTTCTTTCGCCAATTTGTTTAAAAAATCTGATAAATAAATAACTTTCATAGTAACGTCATACTATAGTTTTGGATTAAAAAATATCAATATCACAGTATATTAACAATTTGAACCCCAACCGGGTCTTGTGAGAAGATGTCAGTGTCAGTCATTTTCTGACGCTTAACTTGTTTAATATATTGGTATTTATATTGATACTAATGGACGTTAAGGTTAGTATGTAGAAGAGAAACTTTATTAAGCGTTTAAGTTATGCAAAATATAAATGTTAGCATTAAATCTATAAAATAATCGAACTGCTTTCGAAAGGTGAACAGTAGCAAAAATCCGTCTTACATTGAATTGTGATATCGAACTAATAACAAACGATAATTTAGTCATCTGCAAAAAATATTGCTGTATTTTGAACATTAAATTAAGATCAAGAGGTCAATGCCGTAAACTGAACGTTACTTGCTGGTGATTGTGAACCCTACTTATGAGTTTACAAATTTTATCTGTACCCCGACTTGTGAGTATTTTTAAAGATTTAATGGAGAGAACGTTAATTATTTAACGTATTTATTTGTTTATTGACAGGCAAAATGGAAAGATTCAGTTGTCTTCATTGTCCCCTTTCTCTTCCAAAAAAAAAAAAAAAAAACACTATTTGGACATCAGAACTAACAATTTCTCAGTTTGACAACTATAACAGAAACATAAAAATCATACTCAAAAGACTTTAGAATTATTCCGAAAGAACTGAAAAAATTACAAAGGACTTTAAAAGCAAATGATAAACAATAAAAATTTCAAGACAAGGACTTGAAAAATAATTTCGAATCAAGAAATGTCAAAAAATCAAAACGCCTGTTAAAGATGTTCACAATTCGACAAAAGATACGTTTTTTAGTACAGATGAGATGACGAAGAGTTTAAGTTTAAACTTGGTGTCAACTTAATCCACAGATCCCACATGTTGTGTTTTCGGGGGAGTGTTTGTTACACGAAAGCTATCTTAGCTTTTCAAAGAAAAATGAATGGTAAATGAAGATAAGATTTGTTGGTTGATAATTCCTGTCAAGAAATAATTTTCTTCCTTATACTTCATTCTGGTATTTCCATGATGAAGGTCCATTCATGTGCAGGCAGTATTTGTTACTAAGTTGTGACACAAAAACTTCATATTCTGCAAGATATAATTTGGAACATAGGACAAAAACAATAAAAATCATCAAAAGTGACTCGCAAGTTATGGTTCAGTGAAAACACAAATAGGGTACAGATCATTAAAATTGTTTTAGCAAGACGGGTACAGTTATAAGAATGTTCGCCTCTTAATAGAGGTCAAGATTCAGATATGAGTCATAGTGAAATAAAACAATTTTAGGCATAAATTTGCCTGTGTAATCGGCGTGTGTTGACATAAACAAAACACGAAGCGAAGAGCACAGCGTTTAATGCGCATACATTTAAAGAAGCTGGTTATAAGCAAAGAAAAACTATTTCTTAATATGATTCAAATGTTTACATACTGTAACAGATTAAATGCAAGCCGTCTTAAAAAGTTTTATGGGTCACCCCGCCTGTTTGTACGAAATGATGTTGAGATCTTCTCACAAGATCCGGTAGGGGTACAAATCGTTTATATACTGTGAATATAAACGAGTTCTTTAGATAACCTAGCTCCAGCTAGGTTTCAACGTTTTTAATGTGAAATTAATAAAATGGGAAAATACAAAATTTCGGGTCTTTTTTTGAGCATTTATCTAAATGTTCACTTAAAGGTAATTGTCTCTGATCTACTGAGCATGAACAGTTTTTCTGTTACTGAGTTTGTCGCCTGTTTGGCCTATGTAAAAATCTATGCATCCGTTGCAAACTAAAACATTTTCAACAGTACCGTCCATATGTTCTTTTATATGAAACACCTCTGTTCTTTGCATTTTTTAACACAGGGCACTATATTGTTTTCTTTAAATTCTGAACCGTACAATGGGCAGACAGCAGTTCAAACGTCGACAGCTGTACCAGTATATACATGTCGGCGCACGAAACACGATTGACGGACGGTAAGTATTCATCTATTTTTAACATATCGCAACTGTGTTCGAGTAAATCAATGATATCGATTCATAGTCAACATCCAAAGGAGCATACTAACAAATTCCTGGCCCTGTGCAAGCTTTACTTCACGTGAATTTTGACTAAAAATAACCACACTATCCGATGAGATGCGGCATTTTTATTTTTTAGTCACAAAAACATATTTTCTCATGATAATAAATCCTTTTATCACCTAAACCGCGGCGCAGGAGTGTAATAAAATTTGCGCTATATAGAAACATAGCGTTAAAGCGCGCTAATTTTAGCGTTACGCTATAGGCCTAGCGCGTCATTTAAAAATAACTCATTTTAACAGTTTACTGTTCTTATTTTATATATGTGATGAATAGAATATTATATTCGTGTAGATTCAATACTAAACAACTCGTTCAATAAATTAAGTATTAAACTGCACTCATTCAATATCCTCTATTTATCAAACGATTCGTAAACGTCCACATTTCGTTATTAAATATTCAAAAATGCTTTTCTGTTTAAGTTATAGGGTATTTAAGTTGGAGTGTCATCAAAATTTTAGTAACGTCATCAGTCGTTCGCCTCTTTTTAATGATTACATTGACAGCCATTCATCATGCTGAAAGCGTCATATTGACCGACGATAATGATTCTAAAATTACTTGGAAAAGGTCAGTAAATTATGATTAATCATTCAATATATTATATTAATTATTCTAAACTTAAAAAAAAATCAATTAAATAATTATAAAATCCAATTTATAACTTTGAATCTCTTAACTAAATGCTAATAGCATATTAAATAAAATGTTTTAATTTTGATTGTTTGATTGTGTCTTATTAATACCATAAAAAGAGCCACCGCCGGGCGGGGGCAACGCTCGACTTTTTACTTTTTCTAAAAGCAAACAAAGAAAGGTTTGAACAAATCTTAACGTTTCCTTTTTATAAATTTAATCGGTCTGTCTTGTCACATTAGTTTTGTTTATCTATTTTGTATATATATATACCGTTATATGAATAGAATCAAGCAATTCTATAAATAGAAACACTAAATTCTATAAATAGAAACACGCAATTCAATAAATAGAAACACTAAATTCTATAAATAGAAACACGCAATTCAATAAATAGAAACACGCAATTCAATAAATAAAAACACGCAATTCTATAAATAGTAACACACAATTCTATAAATAGAAACATGCAATTCTATAAATAGTAACACACACTTCTATAAATTAGAAACACGCAATTCTATAAATAGAAACACGCAATTCTATAAATAGTAACACACAATTCTATAAATATTAACACGCAATTCTATAAATAGAAACACGCAATTCTAAAAATAGAAACATGCAATTCTAACAAGAGGGCCATCATGGCCCTGAGGTCGCTCACCTGTATATAGGCCCCCGGAGCGGGGCCAGTTTTAACCCCAGGGCTTTTATTTGAACAAACTTGGAAGACACCCATTAGAACATGTTTCATGCTAAATATCTTAGCTCTAGCTCTTTGAGTTCTTTAAAAAAAGATTTTTTAAGTTTTTACTATATGCATATAGGGAAAATCAATGACCCCCTGGGGCGGGGCCAATTTTAACCCCAGGGCTTTTATTTGAACAAACTTGGTAGACACTCATTAGAAGATGTTTCATGCTAAATATCTTAGCTCTAGCTCTTTGGTTTCTTTAAGAAGATTTTTTAAGTTTTTACCATACACATATAGTTAAAAACAATGACACCCCTGGGGCGGGGCCAGTTTTGACCCAAGGGCTTTTATTTGAACAAACTTTGTAGACAGTTACTAGGAGATGTTTCATGCTTAATATTTAAACTCTAGTTATTTGGGTTTTTTCAAAGAAGATTTTTAAGTTTTTGCTATATAAACATATAAGGCAAAAAACCTAAAAGCCCTGGGGCGGGGCCAATTTTGACCCCAAGGCTTTAATTTGAACAAACTTGGTAGACATCCATTAGAACATGTTTCATGCTAAATATCTTAGCTCTAGCTCTTTGAGTTCTTTAAAAAAAGATTTTTTAAGTTTTTACTATATGCATATAGGGAAAATCAATAACCCCCTGGGGCGGGGCCAATTTTAACCCCAGGGCTTTTATTTGAACAAACTTGGTAAACACCCATTAGAACATGTTTCATGCAAAATATCTTAGCTCTAGCTCTTTGAGTTCTTTAAAAATATTTTTTAAGTTTTTACTATATGCATATTGGGAAAATCAATGACCCCTTGGGCGGGGCCATTTTAACCCCAGGGCTTCAATTTGAACAAACTTGGTAGACACTCATAAGAAGATGTTTCATGCTAAATATCTTAGCTCTAGCTCTTTGGTTTCTGTAAAAGAAGTTTTTTTAAGTTTTTACTATATGCATATTGGGAAAATCAATGACCCCCTCGGGCGGGGCCAATTTTGACCCCAGGGCTTTTATTTGAACAAACTTGGTAGACACTCACTAGAAGATGTTTTATGCCGAATATCTAAGCTCTAGCTCTTCGGGTTTTTTAAAAGAAGATATTTTAAGTTTTTTCTTTCGGTTGCCATGGCAACCAGAGTTCTGCATGGAATTAAATTCTTTGAACAATTTTTAAAGGTGACCACCAAAGGAACATTCCTGTGAGGTTTGGATGAATTTGGCTTAGTGGTTTATGAGGAGATGTCATTTAAAGTAAAAGTTTACGGACGGACGGACGCCGGACGAAAAGCGATCACAAAAGCTCATCCTGTCACTTTGTGACAGGTGAGCTAAAAATAGAAACACGCAATTCTAAAAATAGAAACATGCAATTCTAAAAATAGTAACACGCAATTCTATAATTAGTAACACGCAATTCTAAAATGAAAAACATGCAATTCTAAAAATAGAAACACGCAATTCTAAAAATATAAACATGCAATTCAATAAATAGCGACACGCAATTCTATAAATAGAAACAAGCAATTCTATAAATAGAAACACGCAATTCTAAAAATAGAAACACGCAATTCTATAAATAGATACACATTGTTGTTGATGATGATGATGATAGATATCTATATATACACACACACACACCAATAATGTAGACATATATGGTCATTTAATGCACAAATCTGAGAAAATTCAGTAATTTAACCTTCAAGGTCAAGGTAATTAAACAACAAGGTCTGGTCTTTAAGAATGTTCTGTTATAATATGAAGTTGATCCCTTCAATAATAGCAAAGTTACAGTAAGTTACAGCCAAAACAATGAAAATTTCAATAATTTGACCTTCAAAGACAATGTCATTAATGAGTGAAGGTTAAGGTCTTTCGGTATATTTTTAACAGTTATCTTTGAAGATTATTATGTTCAAGTTTCAAGACAATCCATTCAAAAATAACAAAGTTACAGCCAATAATAGCCAAAAAAATGAAAATTTCAATCATTTGACCTTCAAAGTCAAGGTCATTTATGAGTGAAGGTCAAGGTCTGACTGGTTATTTTTAAGGGCTATCCTTGAAGATTATTATGTTCAAGTTTGAAGACAATCCATTCAAAAATAACAAAGTTACAGCCAATAACAGCATGAACAAGCAAAAATTGGACTTTTAACCTTGAAGGTCAAGGTCATTTATGGATGAAGGTCAAGGTTAGTGTGGTCTACTGAAAGGTCTTGTCCCAAGGGTTGTTGTGGCCAAGTATGAAGACAATACACCAAGAAATAAAAAAGTTATGATCCAGGTACAAGTTTTCGGACGGCAACGGCAACGCCGACCTGACTATAACAATACCTCTACCTTTTTTTTCAAAAAAAAAAAAAAAAGTCAAGCTAAAAACTAATTGCCGAAAAATTCAAAAAGTTTAAAACTCATTGCATGAAAAATTATCTGGAGCTCTGGCTGATGATTCGAAAGTATGTTCAGCAGGAGATGTGTATGAAAATATTAACAATATAAGACAATATGCTTTGTTTCATGGTCAAAGTGACCTGTTGATAGTATTATGAGCGTAGATCACATTTGTACACAAATTTCTACTAAAAAACAAACACATGTTGGTGACTTTTTTTTAAAACAAGAGGGCCATGATGGCCCTGAGGTCGCTCACCTGTATATAGGCTCCCGGAGTGGGGCCAGTTTAAACCCCAGGGCTTTTATTTGAGCAAACTTGGAAGACACCCATTAGAAGATGTTTCATGATGTTAAGTTTTTACTACACACATATAATGAAAAACAATGACCTCCGCCCCCCCCCCCCCCCCCTTTGGCACGGCCAATTTAAACCCAAGGGCTTTTATTTGGACAAACTTGGTAGACACCAACAAAAAGATGTTTCCTGCTTAAAATCTAACCTGTAGCTCATTGGGTTTTTTAAAAGAAGATTTTTTAAAGTTTTTACTATACACATATAGTTAAAAACAATGACACCTCTGGGGCGGGACCAGTTTTAACCCCAGGGCTTTTATTTGAACAAACTTGGTAGACACTTACTAGAAGATGTTTCATGCTTAATATCTAAACTCTAGCTATTTGGGGTTTTTCAAAGAAGATTTTTTAAGTTTTTGCTATACACATATAAGGAAAATCAATGACCCCCCGGGGCGGGGCCAATTTTGACCCCAGAGCTTTTATTTGAAGAAACTTTGTAGACACCCATTAGAACATGTTTCATGCTAAATATCTTAGCTCTAGCTCTTTGGGTTCTTTAAAAGAAGATTTTTTAAGTTTTTACTATATGCATATAGGGAAAATCAATGAACCCCTGGGGCGGGGCCAATTTTGACCCCAGGGCTTTTATTTGAACACACTTTGTAGACACTCACTAGAAGATGTTTCATGCTTAATATCTAAACTCTAGCTATATGGGTTTTTTCAAAGAAGATTTTTAAGTTTTTGCTATACACATATAAGGAAAATCAATGACCCCCGGGGCGGGGCCAATTTTGACCCCAGGGCTTTTATTTGAACAAACTTTGTAGACACCCATTAGAACATGTTTCATGCTAAATATCTTAGCTCTAGCTCTTTGGGTTCTTTAAAAGAAGATTTTTTAAGTTTTTACTATATGCATAAAGGGAAAATCAATGACCCCCTGGGGCGGGGCCAATTTTGACCCCAGGGCTTTTATTTGAACAAACTTGGTAGACACTCACTAGAAGATGTTTCATGCTTAATATCTAAACTCTAGCTATTTGGGGTTTTTCAAAGAAGATTTTTTAAGTTTTTGCTATACACATATAAGGAAAATCAATGACCCCCCGGGGCGGGGCCAATTTTGACCCCAGAGCTTTTATTTGAACAAACTTTGTAGACACCCATTAGAACATGTTTCATGCTAAATATCTTAGCTCTAGCTCTTTGGGTTCTTTAAAAGAAGATTTTTTAAGTTTTTACTATATGCATATAGGGAAAATCAATGACCCCCTGGGGCGGGGCCAATTTTGACCCCAGGGCTTTTATTTGAACACACTTTGTAGACACTCACTAGAAGATGTTTCATGCTTAATATCTAAACTCTAGCTATATGGGTTTTTTCAAAGAAGATTTTTTAAGTTTTTGCTATACACATATAAGGAAAATCAATGACCCCCGGGGCGGGGCCAATTTTGACCCCAGGGCTTTTATTTGAACAAACTTTGTAGACACCCATTAGAACATGTTTCATGCTAAATATCTTAGCTCTAGCTCTTTGGGTTCTTTAAAAGAAGATTTTTTAAGTTTTTACTATATGCATATAGGGAAAATCAATGACCCCCTGGGGCGGGGCCAATTTTAACCCCAGGGCTTTTATTTGAACAAACTTGGTAGACACTCATTAGAAGATGTTTCATGCTAAATATCTTAGCTCTAGCTCTATGGGTTCTTTAAAAGAAGATTTTTTAAGTTTTTACTATATGCATATAGGGAAAATCAATGACACCCCTGGGGCGGGGCCAGTTTTGACCCAAGGGCTTTTATTTGAACAAACTTTGTAGACACTTACATGCTTAACTCTAGTTATTTGGGTTTTTTCAAAGAAGATTTTTAAGTTTTTGCTATATAAACATATAAGGAAAATCAATGAGCCCCGGGGCGGGGCCAATTTTGACCCCAAGGCTTTAATTTGAACAAACTTGGTAGACATCCATTAGAACATGTTTCATGCTAAATATCTTAGCTCTAGCTCTTTGAGTTCTTTAAAAAAAGATTTTTTAAGTTTTTACTATATGCATATAGGGAAAATCAATAACCCCCTGGGGCGGGGCCAATTTTAACCCCAGGGCTTTTATTTGAACAAACTTGGTAAACACCCATTAGAACATGTTTCATGCCAAATATCTTAGCTCTAGCTCTTTGAGTTCTTTAAAAAGATTTTTTAAGTTTTTACTATATGCATATAGGTTTTTTCTTTTGGTTGCCATGGCAACCAGAGTTCTGCATGGAATTAAATTCTTTGAACAATTTTTAAAGGTGACCACCAAATGAACATTCCTGTTAAGTTTGGATGAAATTGGCTTAGTGGTTTATGAGGAGATGTCATTTAAAATAAAAGTTTACGGACGGACGACGGACGGACAGACGGACGCCGGACGAAAAGCGATCACAAAAGCTCACCCTGTCACTTTGTGACAGGTGAGCTAAAAAGGTATAAATGTAATCATGAAACTGTAATACATACATAATATTGTACAGTTTTTGTTTTTATAAAAAACAATGTTATTATATCTATGACTTGTAATATAAAAAGTCTCAAATTTTCCAGAATTCTATTGAGAGACCACTTTTTGGCAGTTCCTTGAGTGGTCTCTTAATACAATGTTGACTGTATATTATTTCTTAAATAACCTTTAGAAAAGCTTGGAGACCACTGTAATAGTGTCAGTCAGTGTAATGTTGGTCTTGTTTATATGAACTTTCAACCCATAAACACTTTATGATACAATGAAGACCCACTGTTAGACCATAAGTGTATAACTTAAATATTAAATTAGTTTACTATTCTTTATGTATTTATATGTTAATATCCACATTTTTGTTAACCTAATTCAATACTGAGATTCCTATAGCCTTTGATTGGTTACATTATATTTCATTTTTATTCACAATTACAAATCAAATATCCCATAGAACACCAATCATCTTAACTTTTTCTGTTGTCTGTCTTGTTCTTCATGTTGTTGTTGTTGTTGAGAATGTTTTTCAGCATGGTAAATACGAGAAACTTGAACTAAAAGAGGGGCAGTTTCTGCATCACTTAGCCACTGATTAGCTGTTTGCGGATGTTCTAACATCTGTATAAAAGCTGCAAATAGACCAACAAACAAATTAGGATTTATGTTTTTAGCGTTATTAAAATATATTAACCATTGAATTTAAAGTTCTATCCCTTAGAATTCTAAATTAGCCATCAGAGTGCCTTTTTAACCCTGAAAGTGATGTATTTACCTTTAGAATATTAGAATGGATTAGAAGGATTGTTGTGTCCAAGGATGACAGCAAAATAAACTAGAACTGCCACTGTCATGGCGTAAATACCCCCGCATACCAACAGTGGCCATTTAGAGCTCAAGGATAACCTCCCTGCCAAATCTGAGGTTACTAAGCCAGTGCATTGCTAAGTTATGTATTCTACATGCTTCAAATGTGAAAATGTCAAAATCAATACACTGCGGACAGGCATTCTTAAGCATTTGAGCAGACAAGCTTATTATAGTAAAAATCTTTGTGACCTTGACCTTTGACATAGCCACTAAAAATCATCTACTAGTCATAAACAACGTCAATACCAAATATGAAGACTGTTGACCAAAGCATTCTAAAGCAATTGAGCGGACAAGCTTTTTTCAGTCAAGGCCCCTGTGACTTTGACCCAGTGACTTCAAAATCAATTTGGGTCACCTAAAGGTCATGATCAACCTCCATGCCAAATATGAAGACTGTGGGTCAAAAAGAATCTTAAGTTAAGACAAGCTTTGTTTAGGCAAGGCACCTGTGACCTTGACATTTGACCCAGTGACCTCAAAATTGATAGGGGTCATCTAATAATCATGACTAACCTCCTTGCCAAATATGAAGACTGTGGGTCACAGGAATCTTAAGTTATTGGGCGGACAAGCTTTTTTTAAGTCAAGGCCCCTGTGACCTTTGACCTGGTGACCTTAGAAGAAGAAAATGTATAAAGGTTTTTCTATTTTTAGCTCTATGACCCCTTAAAGGGGCCAATTGAAAAGACATGAGCAAATTTAGGTGTAACTGTCACAATGAAGCTACAGACAAAATATGAGGTAAATCTGCCCAGCAGTTTCAGAGAAGTAGATGATTTGTTGATGCATGACGACAGACACCGGATGCCGGAGTATCCCCCTTTGATACTAATAGCTCACCCTGAACCTTTGGTTCTGGTGAGCTAAAAGTAGGCCAATTGATATTGAAATTCATTTCAGGGTCAGATATTTCAAATATGTCCATATTTCAAGACTGTATATAAAAAACCGAGAAGCTAGGTCAAACGATATCATTAATATCAAAAGTAGGTCAGTTGATATCAAAATTCGGCATCAGAAATTACAACAATTACAAAAAACCCTGGTCAATTGAAGTCTGTATGTCACAAAACAAGAAAGTAGGTTAAGCGATACCAAAAATATCAGAAGCAGGTAAACTGATATTAAAATTCAATTTGGCATCAATATTAAAACCCCTAGTCCAAATTTCAAGTCTGTATGTAAAAAAAAGCTAAGAAAGTGGGTCAAATGATATCAAAAATATCAAAATAGGTTGGATAATATCAAAATTTAATGCGGCAAGCAGAAATTACACCCTTGGTCCAAATATCATGTCTCTTCCTCAAAATAAAGAAAGTAGGTCAAATGATATCAACAGTATCAAAAGTAGGTCAGCAAGGGTAACATTGTGGCATAATACACCCGTCACAAAAGCTTTTGACAGAGATGTGGGCATTATAGATATGCATATAGAAGATATGCTCTGGGCAATATGCGGAAAATATCTGAATGTTTTTTTATCATCTCTAGTGACCTTGGCCTTGCAAATATTTACCTAATGTATGCCACACTTGTAGTCATGATAGTTATCATAAGTGTCACAATCCATCAACAAGAAGCGCTGTAACACAACGAAAACCAGGTTTTCAATGACCAAGTTTTGATGTGACAGCAATCAAAGGTCAAAAAGCACTGCAGTTATTAAATAGAAGCTGAAAATTCTATTTTAAGGAAATGACCTTGGCCTTGCTCCAAGATATCCAAGTGGCAATCAAAAGCTGCCACGCAGCAAGTTTGGTGTCAAAAGGTCAAAGCAAACTCAAGTTATTACCTGAAAACTGAATACATTAACCTTGATCACAAGACATCTGGGTAGCAATCCCAAGCTGCCTACCCATACATCAAGTTTGGTGTCAATAGGCCAAAGCAAACTCAAGTTATTGAGCAGAAACTGAATTTCTATTTTTAGTAACAATGACCTTGACCACTGACACCTGGGTAGCAATCCCCCACTGACACCTGGGTAGCAATCCCAAGCTGCCTTTCATACACCAAGTTTGGTGTCAATAGGCCAAAGCAAACTTAAGTTATTAAGTGGAAACTGCATTTCTATTTTTAGCAACAGTGACCTTGATCACAGACACCTGGGTAAATCCCAAGCTTCTATAGTGCTTTCGGATTGTCACAAGAAGATTTTGAAGTTAATACTAAATACACTTAAGGAAATCAATAACCCCATGGGGTGGGGCCAATTTTGACCCTAGGGCTTTTATTTGAATGAACTTGGTAGACATCCACTAGATGATGTTTTATGCTAAATATCTTAGCTCTAGCGCTTTTGGATTTTCACAAGAAGATTTTTTAGGGTTTTTACTATATACAGTAAACTCCACTTATAACGAACTCATTGGGACATTCAAAATCTGTTCCTTATATCCGGAGTTCCTTGTAAGCATAAAGCGAATTAGTTCCTTGTATCAGGAGTTTTTATAGCGAACAGATTTCCATATAACGAACTGATTGTTTACCATCGTCCGCAATTTTGAAGGGCATTTGATTAATGAACATTAGTCATTTATTTCTTTTTTGGACACAATACCCGATAGCGTATTTTTTGGAATTTTCAAAATTCCTTGCTATTTCAGTTTTAGTTTTACCTTTTTTTCAATTTCACATAAAATATCTTTTTTTTCTAAACTCAGTGCTTTTCGTGTTCTTTTCATGATTAAGAATAAACAAGATATTCGATTTTTCCTTCCATTTATATCTTCTATTATATTTTTAAGGGTGGTGACTTTTACTATTTCTTTTTATTGCAGTCAAACGTACTTTGTAGTTTTCAATGGATAAGCAAGCATGCATGATTATGTTGAAAACCGATTATAAATGATAATAATTATTTTACTCGAGCAAACCTATTAAAGAAAAGAAATAATTAAATACAATAAAAAGAATAACCGTTTTATCTTAGTGACAAGAACTCATACTAAAATATCATAAATAGAAAACTAAATATATTACGTACTGCTATACAAATTCATTTTCACAGCTGTATTGAAGTACAAACAACAATAAACGGTACATTCGGGCGAGTTTTAATCCGTGCCAAAGAAAACGAAAGTTGAAAATGCGGGATCTATTTACGAATAGCCGATATTTTGGAGTTCGTTATAAAAGTGTAATTTTCTGTACTTTTAATTAATTTGGGACTAAAAAACGAGTTCCTTATAAGCGATAATTCCTTATAACCGTGTTCACTATAACCGTATATTTTTATATTAAATAAAGAAGGGCAAAATTCGGGCCAAAATAGTTCGCTATAACCGTGTTCGCTATAAGTGAAGTTTACTGTACATATAAGGAAAATCAATGACCCCCTGGGACGGGCCAATTTTGACCTGTGGGCTTTTATTTGAACAAATTTGGCAGAAATCCACTAGAAGATGATTCATGCCAGATATATAAGCTCAAGCTCTTTCATTTTTTTCAAGAATTTTTAAAGTCTTTTCTTATCAGTTGCCATGGCATCCAGAATTAGCATGGAATGGAATTTTTTGAATTTTTTTTAAAGGGCTTCATTCAGGGAACATTCCTGCTTAGTTATAACAATACTGGCCTATTGGTACAGGAAGAGTTGTTGTTTTAAGAGTTTGATGCCATTTTTTGAAGGATGCACAATGCAAAACGCAGAGTGATCACAAAATCTCACCATTGAGCACTTCAAAAACAAAACAAGAAGGCCATGATGGCCCTGAAATCGCTCACCTGATTATAGAAATCTCCATGACAAGGAACAAGTAATATTGTTAACTATAAACTAAAGCAGATATAAAATCTTAATCTTAAACTGATATCACAAAGTTTATATTTGTATCTGAAATAGAGCATGTGTAAAAACATTACTGGTTGCTATTGCTAAGGGGAAAAAAACAGTTCCTAAAGATGTGTACATATAAGGGAAATCAATGACCTAACATGTCACCAGTCATACCCTTAAACAAGAGGGCCATGATGGCCCTGAAATCGCTCACCTGTATATAGGCCATTGGGGCCGGGCTAATTTTAACCAAGGGGCTTTTTTTTAACCAACTTGATAGACACTCACTAGAAGATGTTTCATGCTTAATATCTTAGCTCTAGCTCTATGGTTTATTTAAAAAAAGATTTTTTAAGTTTTTACTATAGAAATATAAGGAAAATCAGTACCCCCAGGGCGGGGTCAATTTTAATCCCAGGGCTTTTATTTGAAAAAACTTGATAGACACTCACAGAAGATGTTTCATGCTTAATTAATATCTAAGCTCTTACTCTTTGAGTTTTTTAAAAGAAGATTTCTTAAGGTTTTTACTACATACATATAAGCCCCGGATGGGGCTTATTTTGACCCCAGGGCTTTTATTTGAACAAACTTGATAGACACTCACCAGAAGATGTTTCATGCTAAATATTTAAGCTCTAATTCTTTCGGTTTTTTAAAACAAGACTTTTTAAGTTTTTACTATATACATATAAGGAAAAGCAATGACCCCCTGTGGCGCCCCAGTGCTTTCATTTGAACAAATTTGACAGACACTCAGTTGAAGATGTTTCATGCCAAATATCTAAGCTCTACCTTTTTGGGTTTTTTTAAAAGAAGTTATTTTAAGTTTTTTCTTTCAGTTGCCATGGCAACCAGAGTTCTGCATGGAATTAAATTCTTAGAACAATTTTTAAAAGTGACCACCAAAGGACCATTTCTGTGAAGTTTGGATGAAATTGGCTTAGCGGTTTATGAGGAGATGTCGTTAAAAGTAAAAGTTATGGATGCCGGACAAAAAGTGATCACCGATTCAAAAGATACAGACCGGACAGACAACTAGGTGCATAACAATATAAGCTGAAAATCTTTCAAGTGTATAAAAAGTGAAACGCCAAGCTTCACCACAATAAGCATGTAGCAATAAACAAGGTATACATCTTAAGAACACAAGAGTGGTGCTGCCTTGGAAAGTCAGTTGGCTTATTTATTCTGGAGTATTGATTGGACTTAGAAGTGGGGAAGTATGTACAGACATATTGATGGATGTATGGACCTTGATGACCATTCATACATTCCTAAAACATTTTAAGTGAGGACATAATAATAATCTTGAAAAGAAAAGTTTTACACTTACCTAATAAGCATCTAGGATTATTTAAACCAAGCTGTACAATGGAGTTGGCCATTATAGCTTTAAACAAAGGACTGTCATGGTCTATCCCCTCGTCTATGTCCTCTGATGGTAGCTTCCTGTTGTTTATTAGTAGTTCACACTATAATTAATGAAACAGATTATGTTGCTTTAACACTAATCTAGTGATATCAATAAAGGGGATTAATACCTTTGTCTGCAATGTTGTTACTAACTAAGGGTAATATTTGGATTTGTTCTCTTTTTTTAATTGGAGAGACTCTCAAATTTCAATTGGAGAGACACAATTTTGCATGTCTTAGTCAATTTTAATCTAGACCTTTATTTCATGACTTTATGTGTTCAAACACCTGTTTCAGATTACTGACTTTCACAGAAGTTTTCATCTGACAACTATTTATTTAAAGAATTGAATTAGAGTTATGGGCAATTAAAGATAGTTGTGGTTCTTGTATGTTGCATTTCCTTTCAATGTGGTTGACCATTGATGAAGTTTTATTGAATTACTCTGTAATAAGTCCAAAAAGAGTAACGCCTTCGAGCCTTGCACTTCCTCTCATTGCGCTTGACCATTGAATGAAGTTTCATTGAATTCTAAACATTAGTTTTTAAGTTATGCACCTGACAAGGAAAAGGAACAAAGGGCAATAACTCTACAAATACTTAAGATGGAGTTATGGTTATTGTACACTGCACTTCCTCTCATTGCGCTTGACCATTGTATGAAGTTGTAATGAATTCCAACAACTAGTTTTCAAGTTATGCACTGGACAAAAAAAGTAACAAAGGGCAATAACTGTAATAAGTCCATATAGAGTTATGGTTCTTGTGCACTGCACTTCATCTTAATGTGCTTGACCATTGTATGAAGTTTCTTTGAATTCCAACTATTAATTTTCAAGTTATGCACTGGACAATAAAAAGTAACAAAGGGCAAAAACTCTTAAATGAGTCAAGAAAGAGTTATGGTTTCTGTGCACTGCTCTTTCTCTCAATATACTTGACCATTGTATGAAATTGTATTGATTTCCAACTAGTATTTTTCAAGTTATGCTCTGGACAAGAAAAAAGCAATGGAAAAGAAACAAAGGGCAATAACTCTATAATTACTTGGGACAGAGTTATGGTTCTTATGCACTGCACTTCCTCTTATTGTGATTGACCATTGTATGAAGTTGTTTTGAATTCAAACAAGTACTTTACAAGTTATGCTCCGGACAAGGAAAAGTATAAAAGGGCAATAACTCTGTAATTTGTCAAAATGGTGTTATTGTTCTTGTGCACTGCACTTCCTCTTAATGTGCTTGATGATTGTATGAAGTTGTATTGAATTCCAACTAGTAGTTTTCAAGTTATGCTCTGGACAAGGAAAAGTAACAAAGGGCAATAACTCTGTAATTAGTCAAGATGGAGTTATGGTTCTTGTGCACTGCACTTCCTCTCAATGTCCTTGATCATTGTATGAAGTTGTATTGAATTCCAACCATTAGTCTTCAAGTTATGCTCCGGACAAAAAAAGCAATGGAAAAGTAACAAAGGGCAATAACTCTGTAATTACTTTAGATAGAGTTATGGTTCTTGTGCACTGCACTTCCTCTTATTGTGCTTCACCATTGTATGAAGTTGTTTTGAATTCCAACCAGTAGTTTTCAAGATATGCTCCAGACATGGACAAGTAACAAAGGGCAATAACTCTGTAACAAGTCAAGATGGAGTTATGGTTTTTGTGCACTGCACTTCCTCTCAATGTGCTTGACTATTGTATGAAGTTATATTGAATTCCAACCATTAGTCTTTAAGTTATGGTACAGACAAAAGAAAGCAACTGAAAAGTAACAAAGGGCAATAACTAATTTCTTTAGATAGAGTTATGGTTCTTAAGCACTGCACTTCCTCTTATTGTGCTTGACTATTGTATGAAGTTGTTTTGAATTCCAACCAGTAGTTTTCAAGTTATGCTCAGGACAAGGAAAAGTAACAAAAGGGCAATAACTCTGTAACAAGTCAAGATGGAGTTATGGTTTTTGTGCACTGCACTTCCTCTCAATGTGCTTGACTATTGTATGAAGTTATATTGAATTCCAACCATTAGTCTTCAAGTTATGCTCCGGACATGGAAAATGCAACCGACCGACCACCGAGTGACTTTGTTTCAAGGGTATAATAACAATTTTCAAATATAGAATTAACATGTATAGTAGTAACAAAGATGAAAATTTAAAAAAAAAAAAAATAAATAAATATAATGTAGGTTGTTGATAATGAACGTTTATTTTGGATTTGAAGTAAATCCATGAAGAAATAAGAAAGTGAAAGAATGAATAAGAAAAAATCAAAGTTTAAGGAGGAGATAATTCTGGAAATATGGATTCTAGATTTATAACCCTTGTCATATTACTATGACGTGGGAGTTTGAAGTAAATCCTATAAGAAAGAAGAAGTTTGAGTAAAAAATAATAATTTCTCGAAAACAATCTAAGTTCAAGGGTTGATAGAGTATTGAACCTTCTCACAAATGTTTAATGATAATAACAAACATACATATGAAGTTTGAAGTTATAAAGTTATATTAAGTTATAAAGTTATATTAAGAAATAAAGAAGTTTTTAAAAAAAAAAAAAAAAACAACATTTTTTATAAAAATTCTAAGTTCAAGGGAGGTAATTCTGATAATTTTTGTACTATAGTTGTAAACCTTGTCACATATGATGTGGTTGATGACCAGAAACTTATATTTAAAGTTTGAAGTAAATACCTTAAGAAATAAAGAACTTATAGTGAAAAAACGTAAAAACTAGAATCAGAAATCTTGAAATTCAGTCTATTTGTTGCCATTGTAACCAGAATTTTCAACATATGAAGAAAACAAAAAAAATGTGCATAATCTCCCGACTGTCATCTACCCATATTTCAAGTTTCATAAAAAATATTTTCAGTTCCTTTTGCTTAATCACTGGATCCAGTTTATGTGTTAAATTTGCCATATCTTCAGTATATTTATTGCCAAAGCAACCAGAATTTTCAACATAAGAAGAAAAGAAAAAGACATGCATAATCTCCATACATCCATATATCAAGTTTCATAAAAATATTTTCAGTACTTTTTGCTTTATCGCGGGATCCAGTTTTGTGGACGGACTGACAGACAGACACATAGACGGACAGACAAGCAGACAGACGGAGGGTAAACCGGTAGGGGACTAACAAGAGCTGTCACAGGAGACAGCGAAGCTCGACTAATAAAATACTGGACGCAGTAAGGAGGACAAAACTATGAAAGAAAAATCAATTATGTAAAATTATGTATTAAGTTATAGTAAAAAAATAATATTTGTTAACATTAATTCCAAGGTCAAGGGGAATAATTCTAGAAATAGTCATGCTAGTGTTATGGACCTTGTCACACAACAGTTGTGTAATGATAAGAAATATATATTTGAAGTTTGAAGTAGATATCTTAAAAAGTAAAGAAGTTATTATATTTCTTAAAGAAAATCTTAAGTTCAAAGAGAGATAAATCTGTAAATATTGCTTCAAGAGTTATGAACATTGTCACATAAAATGTAATTGATGTTAAGGAATAAGTATTTGAAGTTTGAAGTAGATATAATTAAAAATAAAAATGTAATGATAAAAAATAACATTTTTCTAGTAAAAAATTCTAAGTTAATGGGGAGATAATTATTGCAATATTGGTGCTAGAGTTATGAACCTTGTCACATAAGATGTGGATGATGATAAGGTAAATATATTTGAAGTATGAAGTTGATCCCTTTAGAAATAAATAAGTAACAGTAAAAAATAATATTTTTTATGGAAAATTCTAAGTTCAAAGGGAGATAAATCTGAAAATATTGGTGCTAGAGTTCTGAACCTTGTCACATAAGATGGGGATGATGATAAGGTAAATATATTTGAAGTATGAAGTTGATCCCTTTAGAAATAAATAAGTAACAGTAAAAATAATATTTTTTATGGAAAATTCTAAGTTCAAGGGAGATAAATCTGAAAATATTGGTGCTAGAGTTATGAACCTTGTCACATAAGATGGGGATGATGATAAGGTACATATATTTGAAGTATGAGGTTGATCCCTTAAGAAATAAAGAAGTAACAGTAAAAAATTGTATTTTTTTAAGGAAAATTCTAAGTTCAAGGGAGATAAATCTGAAAATATTGGTGCTAGAGTTATGAACCCTAGTCACATAAGATGTGGTTGATGATAAGGAACATATATTTGAAGTTTGAAGTTGATACCTTAAAAAATGACAAAGTTATAGTGAAAAATATTTTACTGCACCAAAACTTTAATCTAAAATCTGGACGCGGACGCCGGGGCGAGTAGGACAGCTCTCCATATACTTCGTATAGTCGAGCTAAAAACAAATCTAAAGCTGATATCACAAAGTTCATAATTGTATCTGAAATAGTGCATGTGTAAAATCAACAGTTTCAAAGATGATTGTGTACATATAAGGAAAATCAAGGACACCACACACAGGGAGGGGCCAATTTTGACCCTAGGGCTTTTATTTGAACAAACTTGGTAGACATACACAAGAAGATGTTTCATGCTAAATATCTAAGCTCTAACTCTTTGGGTTTTCTTAAAAGAAGAATTTTAAAGTTTTTACTACATACACATAAGGAAAATTAACAACACCCAGGGGCAGGGCCAATTTTGACTCTAGGGCTTTTATTTGAAAAAACTTGGTAGACACTCACAAGAAGATGTTTCATGCTAAATATATTATATTATCTCTAGCTCTTTGGGTTTTTTGAAAGATGATTTTTAAGGTTTAACTATATACATATAATGAAAATCAATGGCCTGGAAAACGGCTAATTTTAACCCAAGGGCTATAATTTTAATTTTGATCCAAGGGCTTTAATTTAAACAAACTTCGTAGACACTAGAAGATGTTTCATGCTTAATATCTAAACTCTAGCTATTTGGGTTTTTTTAAAGAAGATTTTTTAAGTTTTTACTATATACATATAATGGAATCGCTGGGCCAATATTGACCCCAGGGCTTTTATTTTAACAAACTTGGTAAACACCCATAAGAAGATGACACCCTAGGGCGGGGCCAATTTTGACCCCAAGGATTCAATTTTAACAAACTTGGTAGACACTGACTAGACAATGTTTCATGCCAAATATTTAAGCTCTAGCTCTTTTGTTTTTTTTAAAAGAATATTTTTTAAGTTTTTTCTTTCGGTTGCCATGTCAACCAGAGTTCTACATGGAATTATATTCCTTGAACAATTCTCAAAGTTGACTTCAAAAGGAACATTCCTGTGAAGCTTGGATTAAATTGGCTTAGCGGTTTATAAGGAGATATCGTTTAAAGGTTTAGGGACGGCTGCAAAAGCTCAAGGGAGCTTATAAGTGGTCTCATCTTTTCCCATAATTATTACAATTGATTGCTTAAAGTGTATAATCTTCTGTTAACCATAATCCCTGTGAAAAAAAATGTATGGAAACCATTTTCCTATTTTTAGTAACAGTAACCTTGACCTTAAACCTAGGGGTTCAACAGCAATCCCAAGCTAGGTCTCTTCACAAGCTTCTCAAATACCAAGTTTTATTCAATATAACATTCCTAACTCAAGTATATGTTCAGAAACCATTTTCCTATTTTTAAAAACAGTGATGCTGACCTTGACCCCATGCTGTCCAAAAGCAATCCCAACCAGGGTCTTCATATCAGCTTGCTATATACCGAGTTTGATTACAATATCTCACTCCTAACTCTAGTTATTGTCCTGAAACCATTTTTCTATTTTTGTTAACAGTGACCTTAACCTTTACACTAGGGAGTCCAAAAAGCAATAAGAACCTGGGTTTTCACATAATAGGGTTGTTATATACAGTAATTCATTCCAAACTCTAGTTTGACCCCTAGGGGTCCAAAAGCAATCCCAAACGAGGTCCTCAGATAACCTTAGTAAATACCAAGTTTAATTCCAAAATCTCATTCCTAACTTAAGTAATCGTCCAAAAACCATTTTTCATGGAGACCCTAGAGGGTATAAAAGCAATCCCAAGACTTCACTTAAGCTTGCTATATATCAATTTTGATTACAATACCAAATTAATAACTAGTTAATGTCAAGAAATCATTTTTCTATTTTAAGTAACAAATGATCTTGACCCTAGGGGATCCAAAATGGATCTATATAGAGGTATCCACATAATTTTCGTAAATACCAATTTTGATTACAAAACCTCATTCCAAACTCTAGTTATGGTCTGAAAACCATCTGAGCAAGGGATGGACCCACCTACAAGCTTACTCCTATATATCTCCACCCACCTAAACTTTGCTTGTGGAGGTTAAATGAATGTCAACAAAGATTTTAAAAAAATCCTTTCTTCATGTATATATGCAAGGGAAGTAATTTGGCAGAACTCTAGACATAATAAGTAACTCTTATCTTTCATGTCTTACCAATATGACCAACTAAATTTATATGTGTCACCCTGACTGTAGCAATAGCTTAAATTGTTTCTTAGAAATGTCCAGCTAAAACATGTATAGATACAATAAATTGTTACATACAGCAGCTTCCCCATCATTTCTGGTAGCACGTAAGGCATCTATTACATCCCTTTCATCAAAGCCCATCTCCATAAGGTGCTGTAATACCTGAATAGATATTAGACTAGTTTTATTGCCTTAACTATTCTTTTTAAAATTCTATTGTTGTCATTTCTTCTTGCATATGCCCAAGAACAACAATATCCATATATGTTGCAACATATTTTGGTGCAATTCAAGTTTGTTTATTTGACCTTATGTGACACTGAAAAGGTCATACAGAGACTTTCCAGCTTTACCATGGAGGAAGACATCTGGCACCTCTTCTTACATCAAGATTAATCAGAAAACCCATGCCACCTTATCATGATCTATACTGTTGATATTCAATCATTACTTATTTTGAATTTTTATGACAAATTTATGGTATTCAGCATGGTGAAAGTTTAAAACAAGAATGCATTTGTTGAAAATGCTATGCCACCACATTAACACAACACTAAATAGTAGTGTAGGAACAGAATATTTTTTTGTTTTTACACAATTGAACTTTGCCATAATGCAGTTGAGTCTAGTGAGTTTTGTGGTCAAGGTCATATTTCACATGGCCTTAATTTCATGACTGTGCATCAAAGGACAAGACAGTCAGTCACTTTGTCAAATGTAGGTCAGCTGATATCAAAGTTTAATTTTACGTCTAAAACTGTGCACATGGTCCAAATGTCATAGCTACACATCACAGGACAAGACAGTAGGTCACATGTCAAAATCTAGGTAAAAAAAATCAATTTTACATCTCAAACTGTGCAAATGGTCCAAATTTCATGGCTGTACACCAAAGGACAAGAAAGTAGGTCACTGTTCCATTGGCAGGGCCCTGAAATTGCTCACCTGAATATAGAAAATCTCCATGACGTGGAACAAGTAATATTGTAAACTATAAAAAAAAGCAGATATGAAATCTAAATCTTAAACTGATATCACAAAGTTCATATTTTTACTGAAATAATGCATGTGTAAAAACAACAGTTCCAGTACAGTACAGTATATATGTACATATAATGAAAATCAATGACACCAAGGCTTTTATTTGAACAAACTTGGTAGACACTCACTAGAAAATGTTTCATGCTAAATATCTAAACTGTAGCTCTTTGGGGTTTTTTAAAAGAAGAATTTTTATGGGGTTTTTTTCCAGTTGCCATGGCAACCAGAGTTCTTTGTGAAATTTACTTCTTTGATCAACTTTGGTAGAGCTTCATGCAAGGAACATCCCTGCAAGGTTTAAACAAATTTTGCCAAACGGTTTAGGAGGAGAAGTTGTTTAAAGAAATTGTTGAATGGATGACAGACAATGGGCCATCACTAAAAGCTCACCTTGAGGACATTGTCCTCAGGTGGGCTTACAATCTTGAAACAGGTCCACTAGATAATGTTTCATGTCAAATACCTAAGCTGTAGCTTTCTCCTATTCAGAAAAAAAAATTGTTTTAGTTACTGTTTTTACTATATGTACATAATAAAAATCAATGAATTCTGGGCGGGCCAATTTTGACCGCAGGGCTATAATTTGAACAATTTTGGTAGAGGTCCACTGCCCATGAACAATCTTGGTAGAGGTATAGTGCACAAGTTTCATGCAAAATATCTAACCTCTAGCCTTTATCAATTCAGAGAACTTTTTTATACATAATTTATAAGGAAAACCCATCACACCAAGGGCAGGGCCAATTTTGATACCAGGTGCAAAATTTGAACAATTTTTATAGAGGACATAAAGATGACATTATATCCAAATATCAAAGCTCTAAGCCTTGTACCTTCAGACAAAAAGATTTTTTAAATATTTGGGGAGGCTAAGCCTCCCCAATGTTAAGACAGTTCATCAAATCTTACTGCCACAGTCATCAGGTAAACAAGAACCCATTGAACCTGGTGATGCTCCCCGAGAAGGTATTGGACACAGGAAAGTATAAAAAAAATGAACAAAGGGCAAAAACTCCAAAATTAGGCAAGGCAGAGTTATGGTTTTTGGCACTGCTTTTCTATTCAATGAGATCTATCTATCTATAAAGTTTCCTGATGATATCTCTTATAGTTTTATGTCCCAGGTAAAATTCAAAGTGAAAAAATGAACAAAGGGCAATAACTCCAAAATTAGACAAGGCTGTGTTAAGGTTCTTTAGCATTGCAGTTCTATCCAATGAGATCTATCTACCTACAAAGTTTCATGTTGATATCTTTTATAGTTTTAGAGTTATGTCCCGGACAAAGTTCAAAGTGTAAAATAAACAAAGGGCAATAATTCAAGTATTAGGCAAGGCAGAGACACGGTTCTTGTGCACTGCACACCTTCTCAATGAGATCTATCTACCTACAAAGTTCATGTTGATACCTTTTGTTGTTTCAAAGTTATGTCCTGGACAAGAAAAGCGGATGGACAGATGGACAGACGGATGGATATCCTTACATTTGTATTCTTGTTGGGTATTTTACTGTGTAAAAAAGTACCCAACAATACATAAAAATTCATTTAAAATACCCAACAATACATACAGAATGAGTAGGATTGGTAGTTGTTGGGTATTTAGTACCCAACATATACCCTATTGTGCGCTTGGACGGATGGACGCCGGAAGAAAAGCGATCACAAAAGCTCACCATGTCACTTTGTGATAGGTGAGCTAAAAGGCACAAACCCTTCAGTAGTTATGGAGATACCAGCATACAAGCAACTAGAACTCCGCGAGTTGGATGTGTCGCCTTGTGAACAATATAGTTTAGGAGAAATGGCTAGGAAAAAAATGAAATATGAAAACTAAGGTCAATAACTCAAAATATAACAAGATATGTTTGTAAAACATGTATGCCCCTATCAGCAGCCAATTAGTCATGTGATAAGGTTATTATGCATGACTTCTGACCCAGTGATCAAACAATTAATAAGGGTTTTCAAGTATCTACTGGTTATGACCTTAACATTTGACCCCTTGACCCAAAACTCAATAGGGGTCATCTGCTGGTCACGACCAATCATCATACAAAGTTTGAAGTTCCTAGGCCTAAGCGTTTTTAGTCAATTGATCGGAAACCATTTTTACCTACAAGGTCAATGTGACCTTGACCTTTGACCCCTTGACCCCAAAATCAATAGGTCATCTGCTGGTCATGACCAATCACCATACCAAGTTTGAAGTTCCTAGGCCTAAGGCTGCTTTAGTTATTAATCGGAAACCGTTTTAACATACAAGGTCAATGTGACCTTGACCTTTGACACCAAAATCAATAGGGGTCATCTGCTGGTCATGACCAATCACCATGCCAAGTTTGAAAGTCCTAGGCCGAAGCGTTCTTTAGTTATTGATCAGAAACCGTTATTACTTACAATGTCAATGTGACCTTGACCTTTGACCCCTTGATCCCAAAATCAATAGGGGTAACCTGCTGGTCATGACAAATCACCATACCAAGTTTGAAGTTCCTAGGCCTAAGCATTCTTAAGTTATTGATCAGAAACCGTTTTTACTTACAAGGTCAATGTAACCTTGACCTTTGACCCCTTGACCCAAAACTCAATAGGGGTCATCTGCTGGTCACGACCAATCATCATACAAAGTTTGAAGTTCCTAGGCCTAAGCGTTTTTAGTCAATTGATCGGAAACCGTTTTTACCTACAAGGTCAATGTGACCTTGACCTTTGACCCCTTGACCCCAAAATCAATAGGTCATCTGCTGGTCATGACCGTTTGAAGTTCCTAGGCCTAAGGGTTCTTAAGTTATTGATTGGAAAGCATTTTTACCTACAAGGTCAATGTGACCTTGCCCTTTGACCCCTTAACCCCAATATCAATAGGGGTCATCTGCTGGTCATGACCAATCACCATACCAAGTTTAAAGTTCCTAGGCCTAAGGGTTCTTTAGTTATTGATCGGAAACCGTTTTTACCTAAGAGGTCAATGTGACCTTGACCTTTGACCCCTTGACCCCAAAATCAATAGGGGTCATCTACTGATCATGACCAATCACCATATCAAGTTTGAAGTCCCTAGGCCTAAGGGTTCTTTCGTTATTGATCGGAAACCGTTTTTACCTACAAGGTCAATGTGACCTTGACCTTTGACCCCTTAACCCTAAAATCAATAGGGGTCATCTGCTGATCATAACCAATCACCATACCAAGTTTGAAGTTCCTAGGCCTAAGGGTTCTTTTGTTATTGATCAGAAACCGTTTTTACCCAAGAGGTCAATGTGACCTTGACCTTTGACCCCTTGACCCCAAAATCAATAGGGGTCATCTACTGATCATGACCAATCACCATACCAAGTTTGAAGTTCCTAGGCCTTAAGGTTCTTTAGTTATTGATCGGAAACCGTTTTTGCTTACAAGGTCAATGTGACCTTGACCTTTGACCCCTTGACCCCAAAATCAATAGGGGTCATCTACTGGTCATGACCAATCACCATACCAAGTTTGAAGTTCCTAGGCCTAAGGGTTCTTTAGTTATCACTCGGAAACCATTTGGTCTACGGACCGACGGACCGACAAGTGCAAAGCAATATACCCCCTTTTCTTCGAAATGGGGGCATAATTAGTGCAGAGCAACAGTTTCTATGTACTGCACTTCTTATGTTATCAATAAGATCTATCATTCTATGAAGTTTCAAGTCCATATCTTTTATTAGTTATGAGAAATAGCCTGGACAAAAATAAAGTATGACTAGAAATGTGTCATCATGCCACGGATGCCCCCGCATGCAGCCAAAATTTCAAATGTTATAATATTTAGTTCCAAATTTGTTTGCACAAATTATTTCTTTCATTCAAGTTCAAAGCCCTTAAAACTTTTCAATGTTAACACAAACCATTTTTATACAATGTTAAAGGCACTGAAATTATTCAGTCTTAACCTTTTGAAAATAGCATATTGCATATTTGTAGCCAAAATAATGGCTATATACATTTCCACAAAAGTATGAGTGCTGAAACTGAAAGTTCAAAATTTTTCCAACATTAAGGAAAGATAAGTTTGTCCAAAATCATTGAACCACGATCAAATTCATACTTAAACTGCTTATTCCTAAGATGTATCTATATCATTTTCAAAGTGAAAGGGACATAACTCTGCCAAAAAATCATCGAACCAAGACCAAATTCCAACTTGACCTGCGCATTCCTTTGACATATCCATATGTCAATTTTGAGCTGAATATGTAACACTGTTGGGTTGATAATGAACAGAAACTGTAAATTTCATATCATTTTCAAAGTGAAAGGGGCATTACTCTGCCAAAAATCATTGAACCATGACCAAATTCGAACTTGGCCTGCCCATTCCAAAAACCTATCCATATGTCAAATTTGAGTTGAATGTGTAATACTGTTGGGGAGATAATAAACGGAAACTGAAAATTTCATATTATTTTTAAAGTGAAAGGGGCGTAACTCTGCCAAAAATCATCTAACCATGACCAAATTTAGACTTGGCCTGCGCATTCCTTTGACGTATCCATATGTCAAATTTGAGTTGAATGTGTAATACTGTTGGGGAGATAATAAACGGAAACTGAAAATTTCATATTATTTTTAAAGTGAAAGGGGCGTAACTCTGCCAAAAATCATCTAACCATGACCAAATTTAGACTTGGCCTGCCCATTCCTTTGACGTATCCATATGTCAAATTTGAGTTGAATGTGTAATACTGTTGGGGAGATAATAAACGGAAACTGAAAATTTCATATTATTTTCAAAGTAAAAGGGGCATAACTCTGCCAAAAATCATCGAACCATGACCGAATTCGAACTTGACCTGTATTTTCTCATGACATATCCATATGTCAAGTTTGAGTTGAATGTGTTGTACCGTTGGGGAGATAATGAACGGAAAATGAAAATTTCATATTATTTTCAAAGTGAAAGGGGCATAACTCTGCCAAAAATCATCGAACCATGACCAAATTTGAACTTGACCTGCGCATTCTTTTGACGTATCCATATGTTAAGTTTGAGTTTAATGTGTTGTACCATTGGGGAGTTAATGAATGGAAACTAAAAAATTCATATTATTTTCAAAGTAAAAGGGGCATAACTCTGCCAAAAATCATCGAACCATGACCAAATTCCAACTTGACCTGTATTTTCTCATGACATATCCATATGTCAAGTTTGAGTTGAATGTGTTGTACCATTGGGGAGATAATGAACGGAAAATGAAAATTTCATATTATTTTCAAAGTAAAAGGGGCATAACTCTGCCAAAATCATCGAACCATGACCAATTTGAACTTGACCTGTATTTTCTCATGACATATCCATATGTCAAATTTGAGTTCAATATGTGCAATGGTTATTAAGATAATGAACGGAAACTGATGATGACGGAAGGAAGGAATGATGGAACAGGGTAACACTATATGGCAGGGGCATAAAAATTAATAAAGGGTAAAAACTCACAAATAAGAAGTGCAGAGTATCGGTTCTTGTACACTGCATGTTTTCTTAATGAGATCTATCATCCTATGAAGTTTCATGTCCATAGCTTTCATACTTGAGGAGAAATGACCGGGACAAAGTATGAAAATTAACAAGAGAAATAACTCAAAAAATAAGAAATGCAGAGTACCAGTTCTTGTGCAATGCACTTCTTCTTAATGAGATCTATCATCCTATGAAGTTTCATGTCCATAGCTTTCATACTTGAGGAGAAATGACCGGGACAAAGTATGAAAATTAACAAAGGGCAATAACTCAAAAAATAAGAAATGCAGAGTACCAGTTCTTGTGCAATGCACTTCTTCTTAATGAGATCTATCATCCTATGAAGTTTCAAGTCCATAGCTTTTATACTTTAGGAGAAATGGCCCGGACAAAAATAAAGTATGAAAATTAACAAAGGGCAATAACTCAAAAAATAAGAAATGCAGAGTACCAGTTCTTGTGCACTGCACTTCTTCTGAATGAGATCTATCATCCTATGAAGTTTCAAGTCCATAGCTTTTATACTTTAGGAGAAATGGCCCGGACAAAAAAAAAGTATGAAAATTAACAAAGGGCAATAACTCAAAAAAATAAGAAATGCAGAGTACCGGTTCTTGTGCACTGCACTTTTTCTTAATGAGATCTATCATCCTATGAAGTTTCAAGTCCATAGCTTATATAGTTGAAGAGAAATGGCCCGGACAAAATTAACGTATGAAAATTAACAAAGGGCAATAACTCAAAAATTAAGAAGTCCAGAGTACCGGTCCTTGTGCACTGCACTTTGGGTTATTGAAAGAAGCTTGCATACCAAGTTTGAAGTCAATCAGACTTAAAGTGACTGAGTTATGCTCCGGACAAGCTTTAGGGGACGCCGACAACGACTTTTCAAGGCGACACAAAAACTAAACCAAGAATTTTTAAGTCCAAAAAGGAGCATAAATATGTGTAAAAGCAAATCAGAGTTATGGGACTTGTGCCAATCATGTTAGATAATCACAGAGAACAAGTGTGTGAAGTTTCAATCCATTCCCTTCAGAAGTTATGGAGATACTATCTTACACGCAAAAACTTAACCAAGAATTTTTAAGTCGAACAAGAGCCATGTCAACATGGCCATCCCCCGCCGAATGTGTTTGCTCATTGGAAGAGTGTATATGTAGTAGAGCAGAATAATTCAATTTTAAGAGGTCTTTTGGTAATGAAAACTGATGGCTGAAGTGATTACAGATTTGAAACCTATGTGAATACTGATGGCTGAAAATAACAAAGGGCAATAACTGAAAAATAATGCAGGGTAGGTTATCATTCTTGTGTGCTGCACCCCTCCTCAGTAAAATCTATCCACCTATGAAGTTTCAAGTTGATGCCTCAAATACTTTTTGAGATAAGCTCCCAACAAAATACTATGAAAAAGAACAAATGGCAATAACTCAAAAATTGTTTAGGGAAGAGTTATCATTCTTGTGCACAGCATTCCTCCTCAATAAGATCTATCCAGCTGTGACATTTCATGTTGACATCTCAAACACTTTTGAGTTATGCTCCACTCAGGTGAAAGTATGAAAAATAACAGAGGGCAATAACTCAAAAATTATGAAAGGTAGAGTTATCATTCTTGTGCACTGCACACCTCCTGAGTGATATCTATGCACCTATGAAGTTTCATGTTGATATCTCAAAGGCTTTTTGAGTTATGCTCTGGACAAAAATTAATTTTGAAAAATAACAAAGGGCAATAACTCAAAAATTATGCAGGGTAGAGTTATCATTCTTGTGCACTGCACTCCTCCTCAATGAGATCCATCCACCTATGAAGTTTCAAGTTGATACCTCAAATACTTTTTGAGATAAGCTCCGGACAAAATAGTATGAAAAATAACAAAGGGCAATAACTCAAAAATTATATAGCAAAGAGTTATCATTCTTGTGCACAGCATTCCTCCTCAATAAGATCTATCCACCTATGACATTTCATGTTGACATCTCAAACACTTTTTGAGTTATGCTCCACTCAGGTGAAAAATTAAGTATGAAAAATAACAAAGGGCAATAACTCAAAAATTATGAAAGGTAGAGTTATCATTCTTGTGCACTGCACACCTCCTGAGTGAGATCTATGCACCTATGAAGTTTCATGTTGATATCTCAAAGGCTTTTTGAGTTATGCTCTGGACAAAAATTAATTTTGAAAAATAACAAAGGGCAATAACTCAAAAATTATGCAGGGTAGAGTTATCATTCTTGTGCACTGCACTCCTCCTCAATGAGGTCTATCCACCTATGAAGTTTCAAGTTGACACCTCAAATACTTTTTGAGATATGCTCCGGACAAAAATGTCGGACGGAAGGACGAACGGAAGGACGGACGGACGGAAGGACGGTATGGTCGGACGGACGGAGACTATTTCTATATCCCCGCCGCCTATTCGGCGGGGGATAAAAAGGGGCATATTTATGCAAAAAAGCACAGTTGTGAGACAGATGGATGGACGGACCTACGAAATGGTACTTATTTGACTTTTCCTTTGTTCTTTTTAGCCATTTTCAGTCACACAAGGCTTAAACAAGAGCACCGCTAGGCGGAGCATTATATGCCCGAAAGTACTTTTTCTTTTAGTAAGGATGAAGCATTTGTAAGACATGGGAACTAAATGCAGTATTACCTCCTTCAAAAAGCAATCCTCCTTTATAGCTGAAGAACATTCATGTATATATACAGTTGCTGTTTTCAAAGCACCACCATCAAGTTGTTATCTTGTAAGTAAAAATGCTACAACGGATGGATGAAAAGACACCAGGGGTATAAAGCTGTTAATCCTATAAAATTTTACAGCTGTAGGTTGATTAATACTTGAGTTATTGAGCAAAAACTGTTTCCAGTTTAAAGGTGATAGTAACCTTGATCTTAGACCTTATGACCCCAAAATCAATAGGGGTCTTCTACCTAATATGGACAATCATCCTATGAAGTTTGAATACTGTGGGCCAAATGGAACTTAAGTTATGCTCCAGAAACCATTTTCAGTATTTAGCTAATAGTGACCTTGACCTTTGACCTTGTGACCCTAAAATCAATAGGGGTCTTCTTCCCAATATGGACAATCATCCTATGAAGTTTGAATACTGTGGGCCAAATGGAACTTAAGTTATGCTCTGGAAGCTATTTTCAGTATTAAGCTAATAGTGACCTTTACCTTTGACCTTGTGACCCCAAAATCAATAGGGGTCTTCTACCCAATATGGACAATCATCCTATGAAGTTTGAATACTGTGGGTCAAATGGAACTTAAGTCATGCTCCGGAAACCATTTTCAGTATTTAGCTAATAGTGACCTTGACCTTTGACCTTGTGACCCTTAAATCAATATGGGGTCTTCTACCCAATATGTGCAATCATCCTATGAAGTTTGAATACTGTGGGCCAAATGGAACTTTAGTTATGCTCCGGAAAACATTTTCAGTATTAAGCTAATAGTGACTTTGACCTTGTGACCCCAAAATCAATAGGGGTCTTCTAGCCAATATGGACAATCATCCTATGAAGTTTGAATACTGTGGGTCAAATGGAACTTAAGTTATGCTCCGGAAACCATTTTCAGTTTTTAGCTAATAGTGACTTTGACCTTTGACCTTGTGACCCCAAAATCAATAGGGGTCTTCTACCCAATATGGGCAATCATCCTATGAAGTTTGAATACTGTGGGCAAAATGGAACTTAAGTTATGCTCCGGAAACCAAATTGCTAACGGAAGGATGGACGGACACCAGGGGGTATGACATATGCCCGAAAATTCTTTCGAGCATATAAAAAAGACACACAAGTAAAAATAGATTGATAGGATCAAAGAGAATTTACTGTTACCTATTGTGCTCCAAGTCACACAAGTACCTCTAGGTTTGTATTTATAAACAGACAGATGGAAAGGATGGTTCAATTACTATATGCCCGGGGGCATAAAAACATTATAAAGTAATAGTTTTTGGAAAATAAAGGAAGGTAACATTAGGAGGAAACACATTAATAAATTCATACATTGTAATCTCCCTTTGTAATATAAACAAACACTTATATAAGGAGTCAGTGTGACCTTGACGCAAGGTAGTCCAAAACTGTGCACATCATCTCAATATTATATATATTTCTGCCAAATATATTTAATATTTCTACAATCAGTTTAAAAGAAACAGTGCGGACACAAAATTTTGATATTGATACAAAAACAACAGGGCCCTGGATCGCTCACCTGACCCATCAACCGCATCCAAGCAATGTCTTAGACAAGCATCCTGGCCAAGTTTGATGACAACTGAGTCAAACATGTGACCTCTAGTGTGTTAACCCATTACCAGATATATACGCCTCTCTATGTCTTTTTCACCCGCCCCCCCCCCCTTTTTGCTTTCTCAAATGGTGAAAAAATGCCTTATTTAGGCCCCCAAACACTTGTTTTCGTTTGAGAAATGTCGTTTAAAAAATTGACCACTTTTTCGGCCCAGCCCCCCATCCAAAAGATACATCAGGGGGTTGCCAGAAGGGGGATGTGCCCCCTTCTCTTTGTGGGGTTTGAAGGGGGGGCGGAGTCCCCCTCATTGCCAAGAAAATTTTGGACTTGTGGGAGGCTAAAAATGGCCCCAGGTCGATCATAAGGTAACGTGTAACCAATGCTGAAAAGCCTTTGACTCTATCTCAATCCATTGAGAAGTGGCAGCACTTTGAAATCAATTTTGATGGAAAAAATCAACGCAAAATAGTGATTTTTGGCAATTTTGAGATGTCCCCCAGTTGCCATGGTAACAGGAAATTTCAGACTGAGCATGTTGTTACAAAGGCAATGGTCCAGTCAACAATTGTGCCAAGTTTGATTAGTATTGAAGCAGTTTTTATAGTTTTATAGCAACTTGAACTTGTAACGGGAGACTTTTCAATGAAAACAGCCATTTTTCACAAAATGCTCATGGGGTAATGGGTTAAAAAGGTTTTTCCATATTTAGGCAATGTGACCTTAATTTTGACCGGACACGACCCATATTCAAACTTGACCTAGAAATCATCAAAGCAACCATCCTGACCAATTTCCAGGAAATTTGGATCAAAACTGCAGCGACTAGAGTGTTAAAAAGATTTTTCTATTTTTAGCTCCTGTGACCTAGATTTTGACTGGACATGACCAATCTTGTCCTAGAAATCATCAAAACAACCTTCCTGACAAATTTCCAGAATATTTGGTTCAAAACTGCAGCCAGTAGAGTGTTAACAAGCTTTTTCTATTTTTAGCTCCTGTGACCTAGTTTTTGACCGGAGATGACCCATCTTCACACTTGACCTAGATATCATCAAAAAAACCTTCCTGACAAATTTCCAGAATATTTGAATCAAAACTGCAGCCACTAGAGTGTAAACAAGCTTTTTCTATTTTTAGCTCCTGTGACCTAGTTTTTGACCGGAGATAACCCATCTTCGAACTTGACCTAGAAATCATCAAAACAACCTTCCTGACAAATTTCCAGAATATTTGAATCAAAACTGCAGCCCACTAGTGTTAACAAGCTTTTTCTATTTTTAGCTCCTGTGACCTAGTTTTTGACCGAAGATAACCCATCTTCGAACTTGACCTAGAAATCATCAAAACAACCTTTCTGACAAATTTCCAGAATATTGGATGAAAACTGCAGCCCATAGAGTGTTAACAAGCTTTTTCTATTTTTAGCTCCTGTGACCTAGTTTTTGATCAGACATGACCCATCTTCAAACTTGACTTAGATATCATCAAAACAACCTTCCTGACAAATTTCCAGAATATTTAGATGAAAACTGCAGCCACTAGAGTGTTAACAAACTTTTTCTATTTTTAGCTCCTGTGACCTAGTTTTTGACCTGAGATGACTGATCTTCGAACTTGACCTAGAAATCATCAAAACAACCTTCCTGACAAATTTCCAGAATATTTGGATGAAAACTGCAGCCACTAGAGTGTTAACAAGCTTTTTCTATTTTTAGCTCCTGTGGCCTAGTTTTTGACCGGACATGACCCATCTTCCAACTTGACTTAGATATCATCAAAACAACCTTCCTGACAAATTTCCAGAATATTTGGATGAAAACTGCAACCACTAGAGTGTTAACAAGCTTTTTCTATTTTTAGCTCCTGTGACCTAGTTTTTGACCGGACATTACCCATCTTCCAACTTGACCTAGATATCATCAAAACAACCTTCCGGACAAATTTCCAGAATATTTGGATGAAAACTGCAACCATTAGAGTGTTAACAAGCTTTATCTATTTTTAGCTCCTGTGACCTAGTTTTTGACTGGACATGACCGATCTTCGAACTTGACCTAAAATCATCAAAACAACCTTCCGGACAAATTTCCAGAATATTTGGATGAAAACTGCAACCATTAGAGTGTTAACAAGCTTTATCTATTTTTAGCTCCTGTGACCTAGTTTTTGACCGGACATGACCGATTTTCGAACTTGACCTAAAATCATCAAAACAACCTTCCGGACAAATTTCCAGAATATTTGGATGAAAACTGCAACCATTAGAGTGTTAACAAGCTTTATCTATTTTTAGCTCCTGTGACCTAGTTTTTGACTGGACATGACCTATCTTTGAACTTGACCTAGAAATCATCAAAACAACCTTCCTGAAAATTTCCAAAATATTTGGATGAAAACTGCAGCAACTAGAGTGTTAACAAGCTTTTTCTATTTTTAGCTCCTGTGACCTAGTTTTTGACCGGAGATGACCCATCTTCGAACTTGACCTAGAAATCAACAAACAACCTTCCTGACAAATTTCCAGAATATTTGGATGAAAACTGCAGCCACTAGAGTGTTAACAAGCTTTTTCTATTTTTAGCTCCTGTGACCTAGTTTTTGACCAGAGATGACCCATCTTCGAGCTTGACCTAGAAATCATCAAAACAACCTTCCTGACAAATTTCCAGAATATTTGGATGAAAACTGCAACCATTAGAGTGTTAACAAGCTTTTTCTATTTTTAGCTCCTGTGACCTAGTTTTGACCAGAGATGACCCATCTTCGAGCTTGACCTAGAAATCATCAAAACAACCTTCCTGACAAATTTCCAGAATATTTGGATGAAAACTGCAGCCCTAGAGTGTTAACAAGCTTTTTCTATTTTTAGCTCCTGTGACCTAGTTTTTGACCGGACATGACTCATCTTCGAACTTGACTTAGATATCATGAAAACAACCTTCCTGACAAATTTCCAGGATACTTGGATGAAAACTGCAGCCTCTAGAGTGTTAACAAGCTTTTTCTATTTTTAGCTCCTGTGACCTAGTTTTTGACCAGAGATAACCCATCTTCGAACTCGATCTGTATTTCGTTGAGACAAACATTCTGACAAAGTTTGATGATGATTCAATCAAAACTGTGACTGCTAGACTGTTAACAACCCAATTGTTGACGACGCACGAGGACTGACGCCGGACATAGCCCCATCACTATACCTCACCTTGACCACTTCGTGGTCAGGTGAGCTAAAAATGTATGACCTTGATCTTCAGAAGGTCAAACCTGTGCTTTACACATTGTCTCATTATAGTTAACATTTCTGCCAAGTACAATGTAGTTTCAATTTCCTTCCACCAGTTCAAAAGATACAAACCTGACACAAAAAACTCCTATATGTCTATATAAATCATTAAATCCCTGCGCGGGCCAGTTTTGATCTTAGGAAGTCCGAACTTGTGTTCTGCACACTGTCTCAATATAAGTAATATTACTGCCAAAAGGTTTTAATTTCTTTCTACTGGTTCAAAAGATACAGAGTGGACAAAAAAATTTAAATTGATACAAAATGACTGTGACCTTGACCTGAGAAAGTTCAAACCTGCGCTCTGCACATCATCTTATTATGGATAACATTTCTGCCAAGCATTTCTGATTTTCTTCCATTGATTCAAAAGATATAGACCGGACATGGTAACTCCTATATAAGTCTATATAAATCAATAAATCACCAATTATTCTGCCAAAAAGTTTTAATTTCTTTCCTGCGGTTTAAAAGATACGGAGCAGATACAAAA
This sequence comes from Ruditapes philippinarum, assembly GCF_026571515.1. Classification (NCBI taxonomy): domain Eukaryota; kingdom Metazoa; phylum Mollusca; class Bivalvia; order Venerida; family Veneridae; genus Ruditapes; species Ruditapes philippinarum. The sequence continues at coordinate 107,128 of NW_026860827.1, forward strand.
ACCTGCTAACAGACAGACAACCAGGTGCAAAACAATATACGCCGAAAATCTTTTGGGCATATAATAAGTGGGATTATTTAAATTCATAGGGTTGCCATAACTTCCATAAGTAAATGCTTTCATTGATTAATAAGTACATGATTTTACCTTTTGATTTGGTCTAAATTCTCTTTTCCTGTATGCCCTCAATGACTTGAGGATATTGGAGACTTTGCATGGTGATACCACTTGTCTGTCTGTACTTGTGTTTGCTTGTAAGCCAGTCTGTTTACCCACTGCCCCATCATCTTTATCCTGTTCATCATCAATTTTGTTCAAAATTAATATCAATATCATATCATCATTTATGTTTTGAAACAAACTTCATCATCAGTTAATGTTTAAAATAAATCTTCATTTATCTCGAGACTAACCATATTACAACTATCATCATGTGAAAATAAACATCACCATTGTGTTATAATTTTTCATGCTGAAGTAGAGACAAGTTAAATGTTGATGCTGCACATCAAAGACCCCGCCAAATAATGTGAACAGACAGTGAAAACCGTTCTCTATTACAGTTGAATGTCTGGAGTACAAATCAATTTTTTTCTCCATGTTCTTGTTTAATAATTAAGTTGCATATTTTTGTGAAAAAGTAGAACCTTCTGCATAAATTCACAAAGTAATACCATGTCTGAAATTCAACAAAAATCGCCAATTAAAGATCTTATGTGAAATTTGTACAAAATTAGAAGGCAATTAATTGAAAATTATGATTTTTATAAAATACCGGTTTTCAAAAGATCGTACCCCGGTACGAAATTTATTTTTTCATATTGCAATAAATCGGTATACCGGTAAACCGTTACACCCTTAATATGTAGTACAGCAGAATAATTCCATTTTAAGAGGTCTTTTGGTAATGAAAACTGATGGCTATAGTGATTACAGATTTGAAACCTATGTGAATACTGATGGCTGAAAATAACAAAGGGCAATAACTGAAAAATAATGCAGGGTAGGTTATCATTCTTGTGTGCTGCATCCCTCCTCAGTAAAATCTATCCACCTATGAAGTTTCAAGTTGATACCTCAAATACTTTTTGAGAAAAAAATTGAATTGAAAAATTAAGTATGAAAAATAACAAAGGGCAATAACTCAAAAATTATATAAGGTAGAGTTATCATTCTTGTGCACTGCACACCTCCTGAGTTAGATCTATGCACCTATGAAGTTTCATAATGATATCTCAAAGGCCTTTTGAGTTATGCTCTGGACAAAAATTAATTTTGAAAAATAAAAAAAGGGCAATAACTAAACAATTATGCAGGGTAGAGTTATCATTCTTGTGCACTGCACTCTTCCTCAATGAGATCTATCCACCTATGAAGTTTCAAGTTGATACCTCAAATACTTTTTGAGATAAGCTCCGGACAAAATAGTATGAAAAAGAACAAAGGGCAATAACTCAAAAATTGTACAGGGAAGAGTTATCATTCTTGTGCACAGCATTCCTCCTCAATAAAATCTATCCACCTATGACATTTCATGTTGACATCTCAAACACTTGTGAGTTATGCTCCACTCGGGTGAAAAATTAGGTATGAAAAATAACAAAGGGCAATAACTCTAAAATTATGAAAGGTAGAGTTATCATTCTTGTGCACTGCACACCTCCTGAGTGAGATCTATGCACCTATGAAGTTTCATTTTGATATCTCAAAGGCTTTTTGAGTTATGCTCTGGACAAAAATTAATTTTGAAAAATAACAAAGGGCAATAACTCAAAAATTATGCAGGGTAGAGTTATCATTCTTGTGCACTGCACTCCTCCTCAATGAGATCCATCCACCTATGAAGTTTCAAGTTGATAACTCAAATACTTTTTGAGATAAGCTCTGGACAAAATAGCATGAAAAAGAACAAAGGGCAATAACTCAACAATTGTATAGGGAAGAGTTATCATTCTTGTGCACAACATTCCTCCTCAATAAGATCTATCCACCTATGACATTTCATGTTGATATGTCAAACACTTTTTGAGTTATGCTCCACTCAGGTCAAAAATTAAGTATGAAAAATAACAAAGGGCAATAACTCAAAAATTATGAAAGGTAGAGTTATCATTCTTGTGCACTGCACACCTCCTGAGTGAGATCTATGCACCTATGAAGTTTCATGTTGATATCTCATAGGCTTTTGGAGTTATGCTCTGGACAAAATTCAATTTTGAAAAATAACAAAGGGCAATAACTCAAAAATTATGCAGGGTAGAGTTATCATTCTTGTGCACTGCACTCCTCCTCAATGAGGTCTATCCACTTATGAAGTTTCAAGTTGATTACTCAAATACTTTTAGAGATATGCTCCAGACAAAAATGTCGGACGGAAGGACGGACGGACAGAAGGTTGGTCGGACGGACGGAGACTATTTCTATATCCACCGCTGCCTTTTCGGCGGGGGATAAAAATGAAAACAGTGTGATTTTGTTAAAACCACAGATTTATAATCTGATATTTAGCTCCATGTTAAACAAAAAAAAAGATTGCATTTGAGAAAAATGCTATGCCACCGCATGGTTCAAATTTCATAGCTGTACATCAAAGGACAAGAAAGAAGGTCACATCATCAAAATCTAGGTCAAAGTTCAATTTTACAACTAAAACTGTGCACATGGTCAAAATGTCATTGCTGTACATCAAAGGATAAGAAAGTAGGTCACTGTCCCCTTGGGCAAGGCATAATTTTGACCCAAGGGTTTAATAACAATCTTGATACAGGTCCACCAAACAACATTTCAAGTCAAATATCTAAGCTATAGCTTTCTCCCATTCAAAAAACATTTGTTTTATTTTCTGTTTTTACTACGTGTACATAATGAGAATCACTGCCCCTCGGGCAGGGCCAATTTTTGACATTTGAACAACTTTGGTAGAGGACCTATAGATGATATTATATAACATCAAAGCTCAATGCCTTGAACCTTCAGACAATTTTTTTTTTTTTCACTATATGTACATAATGAAAATCAATGACCCCCGGGGCGGAACCAATTTTTACCCCAGGGCTATAATTTGAACAATCTTGCTAGAGGTTCACTACACAATGTTTCATGCAAAATATCTTAACTCTATCCTTTGTAAATTTAGAAAAGATGATTTTTTAAGTTTTAACTATATACATATAAGATAAACCTATGGCTCCCAGGGGCGGGGCTAATTTTGACACAAGAGGCAAAATTTGAACAACTTTGGTAGAGTACCTTTAGATGATATTATTTAACAAATATTAAAGCTCTAAGCCTTGTACCTTCAGACAATAAGATTTTTTTATTTTTTACTATATGTATATATTGAAATCAATGACCCCCAGGGCGGGGGCAATTTTGACCCCAGGGCTATAATTTGAACAATCTTGCTAGAGTTTTACAACACAATGTTTCATGCAAAATATCTAACCTCTAGCATTTGTCAATTGCTAGAAGAATTTTTTTTAAGTTTTTACTATATACATATAAGGAAAACCAATGACCCCTGGGGCGGGCCGATTTTGACCCCAGGGCTATAATTTGAACAATCTGGGTAGAGGTCTACCAGACAATGCCTTATGCAAAATATCTAAGCTCTAGGCCTTTTGGGTCTTTACAAGAAGGTGTTTTAAGTTTTTACTATATGTACATAGTGAAAATCAATGACCCCCGGGGCGGGGCCAATTTTGACCCCAGGTCTACCGATTTTGACCCAAGGGCTATAATTTGAACAATCTTGGTAAGTGTCTACCAGATGATGCCTTATGCACAATATCAAAGCTCTAGACCTTTTGGGTTTTTACAAGAAGGTATTTTAAGTTTTTACTATATGTACATAGTGAAAATCAATGACCCCCGGGGCGGGGCCAATTTTGACCCCAGGTCTACCGATTTTGACCCAAGGGCTATAATTTGAACAATCTTGGTAAGGGTCTACCAGATGATGCCTTATGCACAATAACAAAGCTCTAGACCTTTTGGGTTTTTACAAGAAGGTATTTTAAGTTTTTACTATATGTACATATTGAAAATCAATGACCCCCCGGGCGGGGCCAATTTTGACCCCAGGGCTATAATTTGAACAATCTTGTTAGAGGTCTACCAGACATTGCCTTATGCAAAATATCTAAGCTCTAGACCTTTTGGGTCTTTACAAGAAGATTTTTTAAATTTATTCTTATAATTCCTTTTGGTTGCCATGGCAACCAGATTTCTGCATGGAATGAAATTCTTTGAACAACTTTGGAAGCCCTTCACCCAAGGAACAATCCTGCCAAGTTTGGTTGAAATTGGACTAGTGGTTTTTCACAAGAAGATTTTTTAAGTTCACTATATAATCTATATAACACACACACAAACACAAACACACAGGTGAATCGCTATATGCCACCGCATCGCAGATGCTGCGGTGGCATAAAAAAAATCTGACACAAGTCTTAATCCAGTTTACTCAGGCCATTATGTACATTACACACACATCGATTGCATCATGCTTACCATATTTGGCAGTAGGGAACAGACGCTACGTACGTCACTCGATACCTATATACATGTAAACTGTGTAATTGAACCTGGCAGAGGTGTGTAGAGTTTGTTTGCTACTGGATTATGATTGGACTTAATTATTTTGGCCCTCTGGGTGTTAAAATAGGTATTATTTATCGGATTAACGGACAATTAAAAGGTGTGAAAGCCGTTTAAATCAGACAAAACATTGCATTGGGACCAGACAATTAGGGTCGCTTGTCACATATGACAGGGAGTCGTTTAATTCAGACCATTTATATAGGAAAATACGTTGAGAGTACTGAAAGAAGGTCCGATAAGACAGGGAGTCGTTGAAATCTGGGGGTCGCTAAGGCAGTCTCAACTGTACCTTGTAAAAGAATTGAAATAGAGTTATGGTTGTGGGCAATTAAAGATAGTTGTGGTTCTTGTATGTTGCATTTCCTTTCAATGTGGTTGGCCATTGATGAAGTTTTATTTTATTGAATTACTCTGAAATAAGTCCAGGAAGACAAGGAAAAGGAACAAAGGGCAATAGCTCTATAAATACTGAAGATGGAGTTATGGTTATTGTACACTGCACTTCCTCTCATTGCATTTGACCATTGTATGAAGTTGTATTGAATTCCAACTACTAGTTTTCAAGTTATGCACTGGACAAAAAAGTAACCAAGGGCAATAACTGTAATTAGTCCAAATTGAGTTATGTTTCTTGTGCACTGCACTTCGTCTCACTGCCCTTGACCATTGTATAAAGTTTCACTGAATTCCAACCATTAATTTTCAAGTAACGCACTGGAGAATAAAAAGTAAACTAGAAATGTGTCATCATGCCACGGATGCCCCCGCATGCAGCCAAAATTTCAGATGTTATAATATTTAGTTCCAAATTTGTTTGCACAAATTATTTTTTTCATTTGCAGTTCAAAGCCCTTAAAACTTTTCAATGTTAACACAAACCATTTTCATACAATGTTCAAAGCACTGAAATTATTTAGTCTTAACCTTTTGAAAATAGCATATTTCATATTTGTAGCCAAAATAATGGCTACATACATTTCCACAAAAGTATGAGTGCTGAAACTGAAAGTTCAAAATTTTTCCAACATTCAAGAAAGATAAGTTTGTCCAAAATCATTGAACCACGACCAAATTCAAACTTTCCACAAAAGTATGAGTGCTGAAACTGAAAGTTCAAAATTTTTCCAACATTCAAGAAAGATAAGTTTGTCCAAAATCATTGAACCACGACCAAATTCAAACTTAAACTGCTTATTCCTAAGATGTATCTATATTATTTTCAAAGTGAAAGGGACATAACTCTGCCAAAAAATCATCGAACCATGACCAAATTCCAACTTGACCTGCCCATTCCTTTGACATAACCATATGTCAAATTTGAGTTGAATATGTAACACTGTTGGGTAGATAATGAACAGAAACTGTAAATTTCATATTATTTTCAAAGTAAAAGGGGCATTACTCTGCCAAAAATCATTGAACCATGACCAAATTCGAACTTGGCCTGGGCATTCCAAAAACATATCCATATGTTTAATTTGAGTTGAATGTGTTGTACTGTTGGGGAGATAATGAACGGAAACTGAAAATTTCATATTATTTTCAAAGTAAAAGGGGCATAACTCTGCCAAAAATCATCGAACCATGACCAAATTCGAACTTGACCTGTATTTTCTCATGACATATCCATATGTCAAGTTTGAGTTGAATGTGTTGTATCGTTGGGGAGATAATGAACGGAAACTGAAAATTTCATATTATTTTCAAAGTAAAAGGGGCATAACTCTGCCAAAAATCATCGAACCATGACCAAATTCGAACTTGACCTGTATTTTCTCATGACATATCCATATGTCAAGTTTGAGTTGAATGTGTTGTATCGTTGGGGAGATAATGAACGGAAACTGAAAATTTCATATTATTTTAAAGTAAAAGGGGCATAACTCTGCCAAAAATCATCGAACCATGACCAAATTCGAACTTGACCTGTATTTTTTCATGACATATCCATATGTCAAATTTGAGTTGAATGTGTGCAACCGTTACTTAGATAATGAACGGAAACTGATGATGACGGAATGACAGAATGACGGAAGGACGGAATGACGGAAGGACGGAATGACGGAAGGACGGAACAGGGTAACACTATATGCCCCGGCCATTACATGGCGGGGGCATAAAAAGGGCAAAAACTTTTAAATGAGTCAAGAAAGAGTTATGGTTTCTGTGCACTGTGCTTCCTCTCAATATACTTGACCATTGTATGAAATAGTATTGAATTCCAACTAGTAGTTTTCAAGTTATGCTCTGGACAAGAAAACAGCAATGGAAAAGTAACAAAGGGCAATAACTCTATAATTACTCTGGACAGAGTTAAAGTTCTTGTGCACTGTACTTCCTCTTATTGTGCTTGATCATTGGAATTCCAACCAGTACATTTTAAGTTATGCTCTGGACAAGGAAAAGTATCAAAGGGCAGTAACTCTGTATTTTGTCAAAATGGAGTCAAGGTTCTTGTGCACTGCACTTCCTTTTAATGTCCTTGACAACTGTATGAAGTTGTACTGAATTCCAACCAGTAGTTTTCAAGTTATGCTCCGGACAAGGAAAAGTAACAAAGGGAAATAACTCTGTAATTAGTCAAAATGGAGTTATGGCTCTTGTGCACTGCACTTCCTCTCAGTATACTTGACCATTGTATGAAGTTATATTGAATTCCAACCGTTAGTGTTCAAGTTATGCTCCGGAAAAAAGAAAGCAATGGAAAAGTAATAAAGGGCAATAACTAGATAATAATTAGTCAAGATGGAGTTATGGTTCTTGTGCACTGCACTTCCCCTTATTGTGGTTGACCATTGTATGAATTAAGTTGTTTTGAATTCCAACCAGTAGTTTTTAAGTTATGCTCCGGACAAGGAAAAGTAACAAAGGGCAGTAACACTGTAATAAGTCAAGATGGTGTTATGGTTCTTGTGCACTGTACTTTTTCTCAATGTGCTTGACCATTGTATGAAGTAATATTGAATTCCAACCATAAGTCTTCAAGTTATGGTCCTGACAAAAGAAAGCAATGGAAAAGTAACAAAGGGCAATAACTCTGTAATTACTTTAGATAGAGTTATGGTTCTTATGCACTGCACTTCCCCTTATTGTGCTTGACCATTGTATGAAGTTGTTTTGAATTCCAACCAGTAGTTTTCAAGTTATGCTCTGGACAAGGAAAAGTAACAAAGGACAGTAACTCTGTAATAAGTCAAGATGGAGTTATGGTTCTTGTGCACTGAACTTCCTCTCAATGTGCTTCACCATTGTATGTAGTTATATTGAATTCCAACCAATAGTCTTCAAGTTATGCTCCGGACAAAGAAAATGCAACGGACGGCTTGACCGACCGACCAACCGACCGACCACCGGGTGACTCCTATATACCCCCAAAACTTCGTTTGGGGGGTATAAAAAGTCTACTAAAAGATTTTGATGACAATTTCTTAATATTTCTTTGTAATACAGACACTATTAAAAGTCTCAATTGTAGTAATGTGACTGAATTTCATCAAGAACTTATTAAAATATGGATAAAAACTCGTGATTTACATAATAAAAATCAAAATTTGACATTTGAACAAATAAGAAAACAAATAATTTGGGGCAATAGATTCATTAAAATAAATAACCAATGTTTGTTTTTTTAAAACATGGATTTAATCGAATATATATTTTCTAAATGATTTACTTAATGATCAGGGTAAAATAGATCAAAATGTTATTCTAAATAAGCTAGTAGATAAGTTTACGCTGAATTAAATTTGCTCTTTAAAGCTAGGGTTATGGCCTGGAAATAAACTATGAAAACGTTTCACTCTTCGCAAACAAAATAACAAGAGGGCCATGATGGCCCTGAGGTCGCTCACCTGTATATAGCCCCCCCCCACCCCCCACCCCCCAACGTTGCAGGGCCAATTTTAACCCAAGGGCTTTTATTTGCACAAACTTGGTAGACACCCATAAGAAGATGTTTCATGCTAAACATCTAAGCTCTAGCTCATTGGGCTTTTTAAAAGAACATTTTTTTTAAGTTTTTACTATACACATATAGTTAAAAACAATGACACCCCTGGGGCCGGGCCAGTTTTGACCCCAGGGCTTTTATTTGAACAAACTTTGAAGACACTCACTAAAAGATGTTTCATGCTTAATATCTTAACTCTAGCTATTTGGGTTTTTTTCAAAGAAGATTTTTTAAGTTTTTGCTTAACACATATAAGGAAAATCAATGACCCCCATGGGCGGTGCCAATTTTGACCCCAGGGCTTTTATTTGAACAAACTTGGTAGACACTTATTAGAACATGTTTCATGCTAAATATCTTAGCCATAGCTCTTTGAATTCTTTAAAAGAAGATTTTTTAAGTTTTTACTATATGCATATAGGGAAAATCAATGACCCCCCGGGCAGGGCCAATTTTGACCCCAGGGCTTTTATTTGAACAAACTTGGTAGACACTTATTAGAACATGTTTTATGCTAAATATCTTAGCTCTAACTCTTTGGGTTCTTTAAAAGAAGATTTTTTAAGTTTTTACTAAATGCATATAGGGAAAATCAATGACCCCCTGGGGCGGGGCCAATTTTGACCCCAGGGCTTTTATTTGAACAAACTTGGTAGACACCTATTAAAACATGTTTGATGCTCAATATCTTAGCCATAGCTCTTTGAGTTCTTTTAAAAGAAGATTTTTTAAGTTTTTACTATATGCATATAGGGAAAATCAATGACCCCCGGGGCGGGCCAATTTTGACCCCAGGGCTTTTATTTGAACAAAACTTGGTAGACACCCTATTAGAACATGTTTCATGCTAAATATCTTAGCTCTAGCTCTTTGGGTTCTTTAAAAGAAGATTTTTTTAAGTTTTTACTATATGCATATAGGGAAAATCAATGACCCCCTGGGGCGGGGCCAATTTTGACCCCAGGGCTTTTATTTGAACAAACTTGGTAGACACTCACTAGAAGATGTTTCATGCCAAATATCTAAGCTCTAGCTCTTATGGTTTTTTAAAAGAAGATATTTAAAGTTTTTTCTTCGGTTGCCATGGCAACCAGAGTTCTGCATGGAACTAAATTCTTTGAACAATTTTTAAAGGTGACCACCAAAGGAACATTCCTGTGAAGTTTGGATGAAATTGGCTTAGTGGTTTATGAGGAGATGTTATTTAAAGTAAAAGTTTACGGACGGACGCCGGACGGACGCCGGACAAAAAGCAATCACAAAAGCTCACCCTGTCACTTTGTGACAGGTGAGCTAAAAACAGAAAAACGTCTTAAAATAAATAACAAACTTTTTGGATACAATATATCAAATATTAGTAAAAAGAGTATTCATTAAACCCTCTACACATTTTTATTGGTCAAATAAATATGAGAGAAAACTGGACTGGAATGATATGTATAAATTCATTACAAGAATTCCTGATAATCGGTATAAACAATTCAAATTTAGAGTAATTAACATGATCTTAACAAGCAAAGAAACGCGCTATAAATGAAAAATGGTCTAATCTCCACTCTGTAATAAATGTAATGAAATAGAAGATTATCAACATCTTTTTATCGATTGTATGGCAGTAAATGTATTGTAGGATTAAGATTTTTTAAGTTTTTACTATACACATATAGTTAAAAACAATGACACCCCTGGGGCGGGGCCAGTTTTGACCCCAGGGCTTTTATTTGAACAAACTTGGTAGACACTCATTAGAAGATGTTTCATGCTAAATATCTTAGCTCTAGCTCTTTGAGTTATTTAAAAGAAGATTTTTTAAGTTTTTACTATATGCATATAGGGAAAATCAATGACCCCCTGGGGCGGGGCCAATTTTGACCCCAGGGCTTTGATTTGAACAAACTTGGTAGACACTCATTAGAAGATGTTTCATGCCAAATATCTAAGCTCTAGCTCTTAGGGTTTTTAAAGAAGATTTTTTAAGTTTTTCCTATTGGTTGCCATGGCAACCAGAGTTTTTAATGGAATTTAAATTTTTGAACAACTTTGAAAGGGGTCCACCTAAGGATCATTTCTGTAAAGTTTAATTGCAATTGGCCATGTGGTTTAGGAGATGTTGTTTGAAAAGTTTGACGCCATTTTTTGAAGGACGCATGACGCACGGACGCACGACGGACGCAGAGTGATGACAAAGCTCACCCTTGAGCACTTTGTGCTCAGGTGAGCTAACAACGAAAACACATTACCCCTGGGGTGGGGTCAATTTTGACTCTAGGGCTATAATTAGAATTATCTTGGTAGAGGTCCGCAAGACAATGCCTTTTGCAAAATATAAAAGCTCTAGGCCTTGTGGGTCTTTACAATAAGATTTTTTTTTTTAATTTCTAATAATTCCTTTTGCCATGGCAACATGATTTCTGCATGGAATCAAATTTTTTGAACAACTTCTTGGAAGTCCTTCACCCAAGGATCAATCCTGCCAAGTTTGGTTTAAATTGGACTAGCTGTTTTTAAGGAGAACATTTTTTTAAGTTCACTACTGGTCGGAGAGATAACTCCGACGCATAGATAACCCCGTCACTTGAT